>NC_133619.1:619571893-619664393 GCF_048593235.1 Sminthopsis crassicaudata | reverse complement strand
GAACTCAGGTTCTCCTGACTTGGGGCTGGTGCTTTATCCATTGCACCACCTAGCTACCCCCTAGTTATCTATTTTTCATGGGTTATTGGTACGTTATTTTGTCCTTTCCTTATAGATTATAAGTTCCCTGAGGGAAATAACTGTTTTATTTTGACTCGGTAGCCCCCAACATCCAATACGGCACCCAGAGCACAACAGAGACTCTTTCTAAATGCTTTCTGAATTAAATTGAATTAAACAGAGACATTCCATCACAATTTCTCTCTGTACATCCTTCCCCGGCCCCTAGGATACTCAAGGGTCGAATTTGCATGTGATTTGACTGTGGTTTGTAGCTCTCCCCTCACAGTGTCCTTCACCATGAGCACTCTGGGTCCTCACCCCAAAGGAACAAAGGAGACCTTTCCTTCACCCCAGGAAGTGTGCGGTCCAAGACAATGGTGACAGCCCCCCAAATAGCAGCCTCTCTCTCCTTGGGGGTATCTGAAGCTCCCTCATTCACCAGAGCGTGTATTAATATCCTGGGGCAGGAGGATTCTGGGAAAGGGGATCTTGCCCTCTAGGTGGAGAAAACCAGGGATTCTCAGGCGGGGGGGGGGGGGGGGGGGGGAGGGCGAGCGAGGGGGATGGGAGGGAAAGAGGGAGGGAGAGAGACAGAGACAGAGCGTTTACTCCAAAAGTCTTAATATAATAGGCACAATGCAGAAATAGATGCACTTCCAGTGGAGGAGGAAGAATCCGAATCCTGACTCCTTTTCCAGTACACCAGAGTTATCCTCTTCCACTGAAGACCCCAGAAAAACTGAGCTCTCAGGCCACAGTCTTCTTATCTGCAAAATGGGAGCACTGACTACAAGATATCAAAGGTACCTGTCAGCTTTAACAGCCTGTGAATCTGTGAAATCAGAGCATTTTCCTTCATTTCACCTCTCTGGACCTCAGTCTATTCTTCTGTGAAATAATAAGAGGGCTGGGCTGGAAGGTTTCCTAAGTCCCCTCAATATGAGTTCTAAGAGCTTAATGGATGCATAAAGCACGAGGTGTGGGGGGACCCACTCTCCAGAACTCCCTTGACAACCCTGACACCGTGTGGCCATCCCGAGAACTTCCCATGATGCTTCACTACAGGCTCACTTTGAGTAAACCCAATAATAGCTAGTAATAACAGCTGACAGATAGATATTAATTTCTCATAAATATCATAATAACCCTGCAAGGCAGGTGGTCCAGTCTACAGCCTTCTCCTACAGAGGAGACTGCAGCACAGAGCACCATTGCCTTCTCTGTCTCCTTCCCTCCCTCCCTCCTTCACTCTCTCTTTCTCTCTGTCTCTCTCTCTGTCTGTCTCTCTATTTCTCTCTGTCTCTTTGTCTCTCTCTATCTCTCTGTCTCTCTGTCTCTGTCTTCTCTGTCTCTCTCCCTCTGTCTCTCTCTCCCTCTCTGTCTCTCTCTGTCTCTGTCTCTCTATGTCTGTCTCTCTCTCTCTGTCTCTCTGTGTCTCTCTCTCTGTCTCTCTGTGTCTGTCTCTGTCTGTCTCTGTCTCTGTCTCTGTCTCTCTCTCTGTGTCTCTCTCTGTCTCTCTCTGTCTCTGTCTCTCTCTCTCTCTGTCTCTGTCTCTCTCTGTCTCTCTATGTCTCTGTCTCTCTGTCTCTCCCTTCTCTCTCTCTCTCTCTCTCTCTCTCTCTCTCTCTCTCTCTCTCTCTCTCTCTCTCTCTCTCTCTCTCTCTCTCTCTCTCTCTCCTCCTCTCTCTCCCCCTCTCCTTATTCAAGGTCACTGCAGTTGGCAAAACCAAGAATCAAGTGGGTTTTCTAAAAGACAATAATCCTACTGTTCCTAGATGTTTTTTCATGATGATTAATCAGATTTCGGTTGTATTTGGAGGTGCACAAAGCCTTTACAATTATATAGGTGTATGATCTGAATATAATTTACTTCTGGAGAAACTAAGTTAGGGAGACAAAATTTCAGTAGCTTTGCAGAAATTACTGCAATTATGCATAAATAAAAAGAATTTCATTTTTTAAATATTTCATCAAATGACATGGTTCCCCCAGGATGTGGAAAATCACTTTACAAAAAATTATTGCCTATAACTTTTCAGAAATGCATCTCTTCCCTCCTACTTGCACTTGGGGTCCAAGAATCAATCTAGAATTTCATTCCAAACTATGGGCAAGTTGATTAACCCCTGAAGTCTCTTTTCCTATAAACTAAACATAATATTTTGCCCACCATCTGTCATGAAGAAAGCACTTTGTAAACCTTAAACTACTATGGTATCTAGACATTATAATACCTTTCCAAATGCTTAGTTCTTGTTCAGGCACAGCTGACTCTTCGTGACCCCTTTTGGTGTTTTATTAGCAGTGATACTGAAGGTGTTTGCCACATCCTTCTCCAATTCATTTTACAGATGAGAAAACTGAGTTAGCCAGGGTAAAGTGGCTTGCCCAGGGTCACCCAGCTAGTGTCTGAGGTCAGATTTGGACTCAGGAAGATGCATTTTCTGACTCCAGGCCCAGCACTCTTCACTGCACCGCCTAAGCCTGAATTCAAGTGCTTTTATCTTAGGATAATTTCAATTTCAGGAGAACTTGGTTTAGTAGAAGCTAATAAAACAAGGGAGGTCAGTGAAGGAAAGGCCTCTGCTGAGTGATAGTGTTTAAATTTCAGTAAACATAGCTTCCATATATAAAGCTCTTTGAGGCTTGAAAAACAATTTCCACCACCATCCTCCCATTATCTTATTTTTGCCTCACAACAACCCTGTAGGGTCGGCAATGTGTCTCCCCCATTTCAGAGATGAGGAAACTGGCTCAAAGATGCTTAGGACCTAATTTTAGGTAACTTATAAAACTAGGTAAAAGTCAGAAGTGAGATTTGAACCCAGATTTTCCTGTTTCCAGGCCCAAATCTCCAGCTGTGGAACCACAGGTATTTCAGCATAGATAGTTGGGCTCAGAGAATACAGACCCCTTCAGTTCCTGGTGAACCCAATACCAACTGATGAAATACAAGTGTACTGGCTGTTTATGTCACAAAGTGTTCCTGTGTCTCTTTCCTTGAATGAAGAAGAGAGAAAGACTGCCCATGCTAACCTCTTGGTTTAGGGTCATCCCTGGCCATGCCCAGTGCTAGGTCACAGATCCCAGGAGGACAAGAACCAAACGTGTTGCTGTACAAAGAGTTTAGGACTAGAAGGCAAAAGCCCTTGCGTCTAGTCCTGACTCTGCCTCTCACTGCAGGTGTTTCTGTGGCTTAGTCACTTCAGTTCCTGGAGCTGTTTCCTTCTCTATAAAATGGGAATAGCGATGCTTGTCCCTGCCTGCCAGCCTCCCAGAGTTGCTGTTGTCAAGATTGGTTTAAATCATCCACGTCCACCACACAGACACAAGCCCTGGTCATACAGCCCACGCCCTGCGAGAGCCATTGAATCAATCGGGAATGTTTCACATGGGGAAGATCCAGGAAGGACGTGAGAGCTGGCTTCAAGTGTTGCCATGTGCAAAAGGGATTAGACTAGATCTCAAAGGGCAAAATGAAGCTCTGTGCAAAGACAAACATGTTTGGTAACAGGGAAAACCTTCCAGAGTTGTCTGAGAGTGAAGGTTTTGCCTTGGATGCCTTGGAAAACACGCTGGATGACTTTAATGGGTATGTTGCAATGGGAATTCTTTTAAGACAAGAATTTAGTACAGATTAGGACTTGTAGCAGATGATTCTTCTTCTGACACTCTCCGAGCTACTACCCTCTCATCATTGTGCTCTCCAAATTTCACAACTTTTGTCATTTTGTCACCTATACACTGGAGAGAATTCTGGTCACCAACTCCAAATCACAGTGCTTTGTACCCAGTAAGCACTAAATAAATGCTTTTTCATTTATTCCAACTCCAATGTCAATCCTTCTTGCTGAAGGGTAAGCCCCGTTCCCATTGGTCAGATCCTTTGGAGATCATAGAACAATTTGGAGGGTCCTTGGAGCTCATAGAATCCAACCCCCTCATTTGACAGATGAGAAAACTGTGGTCAAGACAAATGGAGTGACTGCCTCCAAACTAGTACCAGCAGGAACAAATCATTTCACTCCTCTCAACCTCACCTTCCTCATCTGTAAATGAAAGGGCTGAAAAAGATGGCCCTAAGATCGTTTCCAGCTCAAAATCCAATGACCGTCATTAGGATGTCACCCTCAATAGGAGACACCCCAGAAAACTTGTTCTCCCTGAAAGACATCTGGGCACTTCAGGGAGAGATTCTACCCAACTTGCTACGGGCGAGTGGCCCCAGTGGCCCAACCCAGCCACCAAGGCCCCCAGAGAGAGCCGGGACTCAGTGGCAGCAGACACAATGGTTTTATTAGTTGTCCTCCTCCAGAAGCACCAACTCGGCCCATTTCAGGTCCCCTCAGCCTCAACCAAAGTGGGTGACAGAAAAGCCAGGTAACTGAGGGCCTAGGAATCTGCCCCCCAATTCCACGGAAGAAGGAAACTAGCATTGGCTATTAAAAAGGTGAAGACCATCCTTTGGGAGGGAAGAGGTTTGGTCAATGAAGCAAGGGAAGTTAGCAACCCACATTTTTAAACAGGGAGTGCCCCCCCCTCCCCACCACGCTCAAAGGTGCATCTTTGGAGTGAAAGGGATCTCAGTTTATAAAGACAGAACCAGGGGACAGGTGTGCCGGTGGGTCAGCCCCATTTTACGCACAGGTGGGAGCTAGACCACATGCCTCCTCCCCCTGGGGCACTTCAAGGCTGAAGGAATAGGTTGGGCCAAAGACTTCCCTAGCTTTCTCTGGTTCCTGCCACCGGAATGCTCAAGTATCAGGCAGGCTCCAGGCTCCCTGATCTCTGATTCTCTCTCTCCTTATCTCCTCCAGCCTTCACAATCCCAGTCTTTGTTCTCTCACCAAACTAGGCGGTGACTGCTGAGCCTGGCCCTGGCTCCCAGACCCTCACATGAGGCCCAAGGCACAACAGAACTTGGACTAATTCCAGTGCTAGAAATTGGAAGGGTCAGGACCCAATAATTCTCTCTCTCTCTCTCTCTCTCTCTCTCTCTCTCTCTCTCTCTCTCTCTCTCTCTCTCTCTCTCTCTCTCTCTCTCTCTCTCTCTCTCTTTTTTCAGGTAATTCATACTAGAAAACTTTGACCAGAACAGAAACCAGTTGGGCATTCATGCAAATAATACACAAGCATATGCTACTGAGCGCTCTTCTCCAGCCTTTTAGGAGTTCCTATGCGAGCAGGTGTAAGGAAGACAGGAGGGACACCCAAGGAAGAAAGACACAAATTAGAGAGTGCATAGTATAAAGACACAAAGCCTAGCTTCCAGGACCCCCTCCCTGCCAGGATTCCCCCAGTCAAGGGCCCAGGGAAGGGAGAGAACTCTAGAAGTAAGCCCTTCTCCAGCCTACAGAGCAGCACCCACAGCTGAGACAGCTCCTAGCCCTCGGGAGGAGGGTCCGGATCATGTTAGGGTTCCACCATCACGCTGCTGTTGGTCACCCGGACACCAAACCAACCCTTCCAGTAGACTGTGTCCTGGCCTCCATGCTCAAAGCGGACAAACCGAACTCCTGGACCATAGTTTGTGAAAGTGTGAGAGATCTGGGGAGAAGGAAAGCAAGGTCACATAAACACACACACACACACACACACACACACACACACACACACACACACACACACACACACACAACAGAGCCTTTCTGGCTCTCAGCGCACCTAATGAAACAAAGAACACAACAATAAAACCAAACTCCCCTTCTTTTTCCTTCCTAACACAGACTTGCATATGCAATTATCCTTTTTTTTTTCTATTTATCCACCACTTCTAGAGCATAACCTCTTCTCACCACCCCCCTCAACACCTAGCACAGTGCTCTGAACGAAATAAATACTTTAATAAATATTGATTCATATGTTCAGTGGCTCCCTCTCTCCTCATGGCTCATTTCTCATTTCTGCCACATTTATTCTAATTTCTCTCTAGTAATCTAATTTTTTGAGTATGATTTCTAAAAGGCCTTTCTTTGACAATCTTCCCCCAAATACACACACGAGTCCTATATTTTCCTTAGCCTCAGTTTAAAATAGCCATGCTGTTTTTGATTTCTTTCACAGGTTAATTGTACACTATTTCAAAGTCCGATTCTTTTTGTGCAGCAAAATAACTGGAAATGTATACATATATTGTATTTAACTTATACTTTAACATATGTAACATGTATTGATCTGCCTGCCATCTGGGGGAGGAGAGTGGAGGGAAGGAGGGGAAAAATCGGAATAAAAGGTTTGGCAATTGTCAATGCTGAAAAATTACCCAGAATGTATCTTGTAAATAAAAAGTTATAATAATTTTTAAAAATACAGAATATAATAAATAAATGAATGAATAAATAAATAAATAGATAGATAGATAGATAGATAGATAGATAGATAGATAAATAAATAAATAAATAGATAGATAGATAGATAAATAAATGAATGAATGAATAAATAAATAAATGAATGAATGAATGAATAAATGAATGAATGAATGAATGAATGAATAAATAAATAAAATAGCCATGCTGATACTTTGTGGAGGGAATGAGAATGATCCTGCAAAGGATACAGGATCAGAGGACCTGAGATTAGACCCCGACCCCATTTTCTTATTACCTTCCTACCTGGGGAAATAATGTCTCAGGTCCCCAATTTCTTTAACAACAAAGTAGGAGGCCTAGAGTAGATCTCTGAGGTCTCTTCCAACTCTCTGAGTCTATGATTCTGCATTGAATTAGAAAATGAGTTTTCTGGTAATATATTAGAGATTGTCTCTATCCACCAGTGCTCTCTCGGAGTTCTATTTTCTTTTATTCAGGGCTTTACCTACCTGGGACCTGGTTACAATAAATATCAGTTACAGAACTAGGGCTTGGGTTTCCAAGTAAGAACTATCTATCTCAAGTTCTCTTGTTCACCGAGTGGATTGCTGCGACCCTTTGGCCTTTTTTACCCCTAAAGGTAGGAGGCAGGGCCCGATCCAAGAACCTTCTTTCTTTCTCTCCCCTCCCACCCCACCCCCACCGCTGACCCAGTCCCTTGTTCTGAGCTGGCCCAGTCCTCCCTCTATCTGTTCTAAGAGACAGATACAAATCTACTTCTCAGATTTCGGGGACAGAGCAGAACTGGTTCCTTAGTTTCTGTCTTTTTCTCTATGGCTTTTGCCCTGTGCTCTATTTGCTACCCAGAGCTCCAGTTCTAATATCAGATGGAACAAACCTCCAAGACTATCTAATCTCAGCCTGCCTGGCCAGAAATCCCCTCTGTGCCAAGGAATTGTCTAACTTTTCCTCAGAGAGGAGAGTCCACTTTCTTAGACGATCCCACTTGAGGGGAGGTTTTTCCCTTTACATTAAATCTCTACACTTTCTCCTCACTATTCTATATTCCGCTTAGCCCCAGAGGTGAGAACAAGTGTGTTCTCTTCTAGGCACTTTCCAAATCCTGTGATTTGTGACAATCGTGCTCCATGCTAACCCTTCTCTCTATACTCTGGGTTACATATAGCAGTTCCTTTTAAGGAGATGGTCCCACTGATACATTGTTGGTGGAATTGTGAATACATCCAGCCATTCTGGAGAGCAATTTGGAACTATGCTCAAAAAGTTATCAAACTGTGCAGACCCTTTGATCCAGCAGTGCTACTACTGGGCTTATATCCCAAAGAGATCTTAAAGAAGGGAAAGGGACCTGGATGTGCCAAAATGCTTATGGCAGCCCTTTTTGTAGTGGCCAGAAACTGGAAACTGAATGGATGTCCATCAATTGGAGAATGACTGAATAAATTGTGGTATATGAATGTTAGGGAATATTATTGTTCTATAAGAAATGACCAGCAGGAGCAACTGATGCTGAGTGAAATGAGCAGGACCAGGAGATCATTATATATTTCAATAACAATACTCTATGATGATCAATTCTGATGGACGTGGCCCTCTCCAACAATGAGATGAACCAATCAGTTCCAATAGAGCAGTAATGAACTGAACCAGCTACACCCAGCGAAAGAACTCTGGGAGATGACTGTGAACCACTACATAGAATTCCCAATCTCTACATTTCTGATTTCCCTCATACGCTAATTGCACACTGTATCAAAGTCCGATTCTTCTTGTGCAGCAAAATAACTGTATGGACATGTATACATATATTGTATTTAACATATACTTTAACATCTGTAACACGTGGTGGTCAACCTGCCATCTGGGGGAGGGGGTGGGGGGAAGGAGGGGAAACGTTGGAACAGAAGGTTTTGCAAGTTGGGTCAATGCTGGAAAATTGCCCATGCGTGTGTTCTGTCAATAAAAAGCTATTTAAAAAATAAAAAATAAATAAAAAAGCAAAAAAAGGAGATGGTCCCATCATACGCAAACGTCCTCTGACCCAAGTTAGTCTCCTTTCTACTCGCCCTGTGCTTTCTAGCTGACCGCCCCCAGCCTAGGCCGGAGCTCCCTGAGGGAGCCCGTGCAGCCCGTGACTCCGTCCTCTCCCGGGTTCCCAGCTGCGGGGCCGCCCCCTTTCTAGCTCTCAGCCCAAGGTTTCATCCTCCCCGACCTCCCCGAGAAGGGAGAAGCCGTCCCGCCGGCCAGCCCGCCCCGGTCCCCGCTCTCCCGCCCACAACCTTCCCGTGCGGCTTGTCACCTCTTTCCAGCCTTCGTCGCTGCCCTGGGGCACGGCCATCGTGTCACTCTTATACTCCACCAGCACGTCCTCGTTCTCCGAGAGCAGCTTCACGCACAGCTCGTACAGGCAGCCGGCGTCGCTCCTGCTCGAGTACCTGCGGGCCGCCCTTCCCTCAGCCGGGCTCTCAACCGCGCCCCTTTCCGCCCTCCCCCCACTCCCTCTGCCCCCCCCCAAAAGAAGCCTCCAAGTCCCAGCCGCCCTCTGAGGGGGAAAGACGGGCTCCTCACCAGGGGCCAACTCACCTCAGCCCTCGCCCCACCCCTTTCCGCCCACCCGGGACCCTTCCATCCCCTCTCCCTCCCTCACCAAAAAAAAAAAAAAAATAGGTATCGACACTTCCCTGCGGTTCTCGGAAAGGGAGGTGAGGCAGCCCCTCCCCCTTATCCCTCCCATCGACTCCAACCCTTTCCCGTCAAAGAGAACCCGAAGTTCTCCGCCCCGCCCCCACCTCCACCGCGCCCCACGCAACCTCACCAGTCTTTCACCACGATAGAGGGCTGAGTAGTGTCCAGGAGCTCCTCCCAGTACCCCTCAGCCCGCAAGTCAACAAGCTGGGCTTTGCGGCACCACCTGAGGGAGAAGGGTTAATGAGCACCAGCCCTGAAGTCAGGAGGACCTCAGACACTTCACACTTCCTAGCTGTGTGACCCTGGGCAAGTCACTTAACCCCAATTGCTTCAGCAGAGGGAGAGGATGAGGGGTGAGGGATGAGGGATGAGGGAGAGGGATGAAGGAAAGGGATGAGGGAGAGGGATGAAGGGGTTAACAAAAGCGAATCCCACCGCTGGCAGCTCTCTCCTTCCCCCCACCCAGGGCCTGCCCTGTGCCTTCCTTACTCAAAAGAAGTGACGAAGCATTTCTTGACATTCTCATCCTCCGTAAAGTCAGAGCCACAGTCCCCAGGAATCTCCTCCACCTTCCAGCCGTCTCCGCCGTGCTCGATATCTCTCCAGGACTCGAACTCGTCTGGGGGAAGAAGCCAGAAGCATTGTCTGCCCACTCGTCGAAGCCCGGCCGCACTTGATTTCCTTCTTTAAATCAACTGAGCCCAAGGCTCAAAGGAGGGAAGTTTCCCTCAGTGGAGGGAAAATCGGGTGTGGCTTTGGCTTGGAATTGAGAAAGATCTTTTTAAAAAAACCAATTATCGTAAACTGGGGAGGCTGCTTGAGATCTAGATCTAGATGATCTAGGCCTGGTCTAAGGTTGGAACAAGGAGTGGGGCATCTGAGCATCCCCGCACCTCCATTCCACGCCTCCTCCTCCGGGCAGGTGGATCAAAGAGGGAAGACTGCTCACTGAGCCACAAAACACTTTGTTAAGTCATAAACACCACCCTTTTTTTTTCCCCAGTCTTTGTTAATCAAACAAGTATTTATTAAGCATTCAGTGCCAGAGCACGGTACTGGGCACCAGAGATACAAAGGCAGGTTAGCCCTTATCCTATAATCACAAGGGGGACCTTTGTCCCAGGCACTCTGAAGTCTTCCCCAACCCCCTCACAGAATTTCAGACCTATCCCTAAAATTAAAAAGAAAGGGGGGGGGAAGGAAAGAGGGAGAAAGAAAGAGACAGACACAGAGAGAGACAGACACAGAGAGACAGAGAAGAAGGAGGAGGGGAAGGAGGAGAAAGAGAAAGAATGGAAGAGAGAAAGGGAGGGAGGAAGAAAAAGGAAGAAAAAGAAAGAAAGAAAGAAAGAAAGAAAGAAAGAAAGAAAGAAAGAAAGAAAGAAAGAAAGAAAGAAAGAAAGAAAGAAAGAAAGAAAGAAAGAAAGAAAGAAAGAAAGAAAGAAAGAAAGAAAGAAAAGAAGGAAGGAAGGAAGGAAGGAAGGAAGGAAGGAAGGAAGGAAGGAAGGAAGGAAGGAAGGAAGGAAGGAAGGAAGGGAGGGAGGGAGGGAGGGAGGGAGGGAGGGAGGGAGGGAGGGAGGGAGGGAGGAAGGGAGGGAGGGAGGGAGGGAAGAAAGAAAAAAAAGAACAAGCTCTGGAGCTGGGAAACTAAGGAGAGGCAGCAGACAGCTGCTACAAAATTTCCATCTCTCATGGAGCTTACAGTTTATGATTGGTGATAATAGGTAAAATGAAACTCATTAATTGTAAAGCAAAGAATGAGTAGAAAAGAAATGAATTAATTTCATTCAGAGAAGGTCTGCATATGATTAGACCACCTCTTTAGAAGGAACTACTATATCTAACCTGGAGTATGGAAGAGAAGGTTTAACATGAAATACTCCCTTCCCTCAGGCAGTTGGGGTTAAGTGACTTGCCCAGGGTCACACAGCTAGGAAGTGTTAAGTGTCTGAGTCCACATTTGAACTTGGGTCCTCCTGAATTCAGGGCTGGTGCTCTTTCCACTGCGCCACCTAATTGTCCCCATGAAATACTTCTAAAGCATATTAAGTAAGCATTGAGCCTTTGCTTGAAATGATGCATCTTCCTTCTAAGGAGGAGGAACCCACTCCCTCAAGAGGCAGTCCATTCTACTTCTGGACAGTTCCAATTGTGCAGAAGTTTGTCTTTACAATTGAGAGAACAGAATGGGGCTCTTAGTCCCCTCTTTGAGACATTGGCAAAAAGGAGGATGGAGAAATGAAAAAAGATTTGAATCCACCTTCTAGGACACTTTCTCCAGGGATTGATTAGACCCTCATTCCCAGAAGGGAAGAAATGGATTAAATATGGAAGGGATAATCAAAAAATTGAGTGATTAAAACCCGGGATCCCCAAAAGATCATAGCAACACTTAGGAGTCCAGATCTAGAGACAGAAAGAACTTTAGAGGTTATCCAACCCAAACTCCTCATTTTATAGTTGAGAAAACAGGTCAGAGCAGTGAAACAGTTGGCCCAAAGTCACACAAACAATAAGAGATAGTGCCTGAATGCAAACTCAGGTCCTTAATACCCCACAGCATTTATCTCCATGTTGGGCTCAATCTATTAAGATAAAATTTAGTACAGATAGATATAAAGTCCTGCCTTTGGATTTAAAAATTAACTATACATAGAGTGTAGTGCTAGACCAGTGATGTCAAATTCAAATAGACAATAGTACACGTGATAAAAGATCTGGGACTCTAAATGGGCCACAATTCAGTATGAGTCAATATTGTTTCTCAGGCTACATTAACAGAAGTAATAACCCTGGTCAGTTCCTATCCATGGTCCTGAATTCAATTCTGGGGCCCACATTTTAGACAGGACATTAATAAGCTGCAAAGTGTCCAGAGGAAGGCAGTTAGGATGGTAGAGAACCTGATCATTTAAAAGCTGTTAACCTGATAGGAGATTTGGGCCATGGGGTGGGGCAGCATGATCTCTAACTTCAGATTTTTGAAGGGCTGGATCAGAAAAGAGGATTTAGTCTTAGTCTACTGATTCCAAAGAACAGAACCAAAGGCAATAAGATGAAGTGGGGCAAAGTTTGGTTTGATGTAAGATGAATCCATACTTTTGGATTCTTTGGATACTTAGAAGTATCCAAGAATGATAGGCAACTTGGGAGTTAATGAGTTCCCTGCTACCAGCTGTCATAAGATCTAGATCTGAAAGTGTTTTTATAAATCCATTCTAATCACTTTACAAATGAGGAAACTGAAACACACAAAAGTGGAATGACTTGATCAGGAATCACACAGTGATAAGGGTAGTAGGGTTAGGGGGGAAAGATTAGAACCAAGAATTCCCAAGCTGCTCAACATGAATTTGGCGGGCCACTTGTCAGGGAATACTGAAGAGATCCTACTTGGGACACAGGTTGGACTGGGTACCTCCTGAAGTCCCTTCCAATTATAAAATCCTATATATCTAAATAAGACATTAGATACTGATATCTAGACATAAACACTAAAATGAGAGTCTAATTCAATTCAGGTTGTTTGGGGATGGTAGGTGAATAAGGTAACTTGCAAATCTGTATGGTCTATAAGCTGTCCCTAAATCCATTCACTTCCATTACCAATGACACAAGGATTTTTATTGCTAATCAGTCAGGTGTCCTTTTACTTGATTTAGCTGTTAGGCAAGGGAAGGGTAGGGTGGGCAGTGGTGGTGTGATGGTAGTTATGAGTTCAAATCTAGATTTCTGACTTCCCTCTCTTCCCTCTCCTCTTCTTCCCCTCTCCTTTCACTTCCCTTCCTTTTCCTTATCTTTCCTTCTTTCTCCCTTTCATAAGGTTTCCCTTTCCCTTTTCTCCTCTCCTTCCCTGTCCTCCTTCCCTTTCCTTCTCTCTCCCTTCTCCTTCCCTTCCCCTTTTCCTCTGTTCTATTTCCCTTCTCCTTCCCCCCTCCTTTTACTTTCACTCCTTTCCCTTCACTCTCCTCCTTCCCCAGATCATTTTTCTTTACCTTCTCCAAAAATGTTCTTGAGCAGATTCCTCTTCCTCTTACTGAGGAAGTAGAACATCTGCCAGTTTTCCCGATCCTCCTCAATCTGGTCCTCCCCTGCCAGCCCTTCCTGCTGGCACTTGAGGACCCAAAGTGAAGCGCCATCCACCAGCTCCTTCCACTGCAGGCACACCAGGCGGCATATAAGCACCAGCTCAGTAGCAGGCACTGAGGCCAGAATTTGGATCATGACAGGATCAGGCAGGTCTTCCACAGTTGCTTCTGGAAGCACCAGACACCCTGGAGACAGATTGGGTAGAAAAAGGAGCAGAAATCTTGTCAGTCCTCTGCTTTGGGACTATGGCTTCTCTTTTTCAAGATCTCCCCCCAGAAAACAACAGCTCTCAATTTTTGAGAGGCAAAATAATATATCAGAAAGAGCATTAAATCTGGAGTCAAAGGCCTTGCGTTCAAATTCTACCTGTGATGCATAACCTTGGATAAGTCATTTAGTTTCCTCTTCTATCATATGAGATAGCTGTGTTGGACTAGTTGACTTCTGGGGTCCTTTCCAGCTCTACATGTAGAGTCCTAATCCATAAATAATACTCTGAAAATACTAGGATCTTAGACTACAATATTCTAAGGACAGTGATAGCTTCCACAAACACAGGGCTTTGGGGCTCTGAGACAGCAGTACCTCCTATTTCGTTAGTGCTTGAAGTAATTGCAAATGCTTTCTCCAGAATGTCCCTGAGAGGTGGATAATGTAAATACTGTTAAAGCCATTTCACAGTTGGAAGTTGAGGCTCCAGGGATTTCCAGAATCCCTAGGATCCCATAATCCATGGATTTCTTGAGTTGGAAGAGACCTCAGAGATCATCTAATCTATCTAATACTCTTATTTTATAGAAGACCTAGGAAGGATTTAGTAATGTTCTCCAAGTCACACATTGGTAGTAAACATAAGAGGTGGAGTTGAACATCCTTTGGATCTCTAACAAGCTTCCTTTGATTGCATCATAAAACATTTAGTCAAGAGCCCAAAGGGACCTTAGAGATTATCTAGTCCAATTTCCTTCTTTTATAGCCAGAAGACCCGAGGACCAGACAGACCAGGAGGGAGTCAAATTCAAAATCACACAGATAGTAGGCATCAGAGCCAGGATTTGAACTTGAGTCCCAATAGGACAAATTCAGTCCAATTGCACCCATTTCAAGGTCCATTTCAAATACCACCTCCTCCAGAAAAACTTCCTTAGTCTTCCCACCCTTTATTTACACTGTTTCTTCTTCTGAATACATAAAAGCACTCTAATATCCTTCCCATATACTGCTTTTTGCTGGAATTATTGATCAATCAATCAACAAGCATTTATTAAGCACCTATTATGTGTCAGGCTCTGTGCTGGGCACTGAGGCTACAGATTTACAACGAATGATGTAATCCCTCCTTTTGATGCATTTACATTCTACCTATATGCATACCTCTTGTCCCTGTACTTCAAGGACAAAATTCTGGTCTGACTCATCAATAAGAGTATTTTGCCAAGGATCTTGCACATAATTGGCACTGGATAAGCATTGATTTAAAATGGAATTGGGTGCTCTTAGACACTAAGTAGCCCAGTTTCCCCTAGGCTTTTTCCACAGTCCTGTGGAACAGAAATAAGAATTATCGCCACCACCCCCCATTTTATAAAAAGGTAATCTGAGAAAACCATGGGAAGATTTGGATAAAATGATGGAAGATTTGGATAAAATGATGCCATGAAGTAATCAAAAGGAAAGAAATAGACAATAAGTATTGTGGAAGAAAAGAAAGAAAAATGGAGGTGTAATTGTAGACACCAATCTTGAGCCCTGCAAAAGAGGAAAGGAAGTGTATCTTCTTCATTCAAGATGGGGTGCAGGGTTGCAAACACTATCAGATTTAGTTACTGCATCACTGTTTTTCTTTGTCACAAAGATGGGGGTGGGGAAGGAATTCAAAAATTACTTTGATATAAAAAGAAAAGGCATTGGATGTTATGTGATCGTGAGAGCCAAGATTGGCCCTGAAGAGTGCACTTTCCTGACTTCTATACAGAGTAGAATTATGGGTGTGAAACACAGAATATACCAACAAATGGGACCAATCCATGTCAAGTTAGTTTTACTAAACTAATTTCCCCTCCCCCCCTTTTATTTTTATTCTTTATTTTAAAGGATAACTCAGAGAAGGGGGGCAGATAGCTGGGGACATTTAATGCATTGTAAAATATATATGTATATCAATTTTTAAAATGAGAGAAAAGGCATAAACAAAACTCTTAAAAGAAGGAATAAGGAACAGTTGGTTTGAGGTTCCAGAAACCACTGAGACTCTCTAGCCTGTAGATGGGAACATTCTCTTGGAAACAGACCCCAGGTGTCCTAATCAGCCCTTTGTCTTCAGGGTCCAACTCACACCCTGGCTGGACACTTGATGCTCTCAGGAAGGCACACCCTGCTCCAGTCAGCTCTCCTGGCCCCTGGCCTTATGCTTTGAACCCAGGATCTGATTACCTCCTTACCCCCCCTATCTCTTCCACACACAACTACCTATATTGTTGCTACTTGGAAAATTATCTGGCTCCTGGAAACTGCCACAGGAGCTGACTCACTCACCTAGATTTGGCCCCTGAGACCAGGGAATTAGTGGACCCTGGGAACAACAGGTCCTTCATTCTGGGGCCTTGTAGAGGGTACAGTGGAGAGACAGTATGGCACCATGGAAAGAATGCTGGATTTGGCATCAGGAAACCTGGGGTCAAAGCCCAGTTCTGCTATTCATTACCTGTGTAATTCTGAGCAAGTCACTTCATGTCTCTGAAACTCAGTTTCCTCATTTGTAGGATTAATTCTATAAACCAATAGGTTAAATATAGATCAAGATATCCAAGAATGTGTGTGTGTGGGGGGGGGGAGATTTAATTTATTAAACCTAATTTAAGTAGGATGGGAATTTAGAAATCTTGGGCATGCAGGTTCAAATACACCTGGACAAGATTCCCTCAGAATATATCAATCCATCAACAAGGATTTATTAGGGATTTAGGAAAAAAGAGAAAGAGAGAAAGAAAGAAGAAAGGAAGAAAGGAAGAAAGAAGAAGAAAGAAAGAAAGAAAGAAAGAAAGAAAGAAAGAAAGAAAGAAAGAAAGAAAGAAAGAAAGAAAGAAAGAAAGAAAGAAAGAAAGAAAGAAAGAAAGAAAGAAAGAAAGAAAGAAAGAAAGAAAGAAAGAAAGAAAGAAAGAAAGAAAGAAAGAAAGAAAGAAAGAAAGAAAGAAAGAAAGAAAGAAAGAAAGAAAGAAAGAAACCGTGAATTGTGCTGGAGATAAAGACATGAAACAGACACTGATCTCAAGGAATTTAGGCAAGGGTAGGAAATCAGTTTTGAGCTGGTCTCCCCTCAGAAGGTCCAGTTCCGGCCTTAGCCTCCCCATCAAGCTCAAAGATCCCGCTGGAGACGCCCCCTCTCCCCTCCTGTACACACTGACTCAGCAAAGGCCTCTCAGCCCTAGCCAGAGCCCAGCTTGGTGCCTCTTAGACTTCGAGTTCTGCGCCTCTCCCTCTCCACCACATCCTTGTCAGCCCCTACATGGATGGTACTTGATGGGTTCCCCTTCCCCCATTGACCTGAATGCCTCTGGCCCTTGCTATCCTGCTGGGCAGCCTGGCGCGCTGAGATATAACGGTGCCAGAGAGGTACGGAGGTAAGAAGCATGGGATAGTGAGAGGAGACGGGAGGAGGAGGGGGCAGGGAGGACATGGGATGGGAGGAAAGGCGGAGAGGGAGGGGAAGGAGCAGAGGGGAGAGAAGACCCTCCTTGAGATGCCGTAGAGAAGGTTATGGGTTACAGATTTCGCAAAGGGACATTGAGCCAGTCTGAACATTAAAAACGCACTTTTATCTCCCACCTGACTCAGCTTCCCCCACAAACCCACCTCCCCCCCACACTGAGACCGGCGCACGAGCCGAGAGCACCACGTCAGCCCCACTGACACGGGCTTCTGGAGAGGCTCGGAAGCAGTGGATGGAAGAGCCCGAGAGGAAATGCGTTCTATGGTCCGCACTGATGGGGAAACTGAGGCCGGGGTGGGCATCTCGTCCAAACCCCACGGTCCTGACCCCTCTCCAGGCGCCGCCTTCTCCCGCTTTTCCTGAAAATGGGAAATCACCTTGCTGCCCTTTCCCCGTGTCCCGCCTCCCCTTCCTCGCCTCCCTCCCTCTTGGGGGGAGGACGTGACTCTGCTCCCTTGGCCTGCCCCGAAAAGTCTTCCCTGGGAGGAGAGTGGAGCGGTCCTCCCCGGCTGCAGCCGAGTCTTCCCCCCCCCCCCCCCCCCCCCGTCCTCTACCTGGGAAAACGTCATCCTCCATGTCTTCCCGGGGCGCGACGCGTCTATCCGCGAAGGAAGGGCCGAGGAGCGCCGCTCCAGATGTTGCGGTCCGGCGGGTGCTCGGCAGCCAGACGCTCCGCCCTCCCCTTCCCTGCACCGACTGTCCCCGCTGCGCTCTGCCCTGCTCTCCAGCGCGGGTGCGGACGGGCCAGGCTGGCCAGCGCTCTTAAAGGCGGCCGCTACCCCGCCCCGGGCCGTCCGGCTCCTCCTCTGCTCTTGGCCCGGGGCCCATCTCGACTCCGCTGGGAACGGAGAGTCGATGCTGGCCCCGGTTGCGGCGCGCTGCCCTTCCCCCCGGGCAACTGTTTGGCCTTGTGGCAGGTAGAGGGGCCCCCGGGATGCCGGAGTCTGCGGAGGGCCAGGAGCGGTGCTGGGCCTGGAGGGGCGCGGGGGGGAGGGCGCTCCTTCAGAAAGGCCTAAGATGGGAGTCCGCCGCTGCAGAACCGGGCCAACTCTCCGGGCCTTGCGCTGGGGGTTGGGGGAGCGCTGGGGCGGCGGGAGGGGGAAGGGCTGCTTCTGGAGCAAGCTAACGTGGGGAGGGGACAGTGCCGAGGGTCTGGGGAAAGGCTAGAAGGGCGGGAGAGGTCACACAGTGAAAGTTGCGGCCCTTGGACCTCACACTCAACCTGCCCCTCCCCCCTCCCCTGCTCTAACATTTCCCTGTTCTCACTTCTCCCTTCCCCCATGCCCAGCTCTGACCTCCTCTAGTCCAAGGTCCCTTCCAGCTCTTCCATTCCGCATTCTACATCCCCCCTGGCTCGGACGGCTCTGTTCCGAGGTCCCCCCGGCTCTGACAGCCCAACCTGTCAGGTCACTTTCACCTCCAGATATGTCTCCATCTTGGTTAGTGTTTGGGACACAAGCTGGATGGGAAAGCGGCAACTTAAAAGGCAAAATTTTCTCATGATCCTTCCCCAGGAGGCTGATGGTGGATCTAGCTCTTCTAGATGCTTCCCATAATCGGATCCCCAGAGATTCTCAGTGAGCACAATAAAGCCCAAGTGCACGGGACAGGGACGGGGAGGGGGCGGTCCGGGGACCAGCCCCAGCTCTGCGGGTCTGAGGATGTGACGAGGCAGAGCTTCGGGATTCCAGGCCCTAGTTTTCCTCCTCGTGAATCAGTTTTATTTTAAATAAGTCTAATAAAGGATTTATACTGGATCATCGAATCCAAGGTCCCTCTTAATTCCTATATTTTAGGTTGTAAAATTACACACACACACTCACACACACACTCACACACACACACACACACACACACACACACACACACACACACACACACACACACACACACTGTCTCTGACATTCTACATCCTCAGGCCTTCCCAAGAGTCCGCAGCCGCAGAACACCTGCTCTGTTCTAAGATCCTCCTCCGCTCTGACACTTCCCAGATTCTGGGATCCTGGGACTGGGAGGACCCAGCAGCCCGGGCTGGGGGGAGGGGAGGCGGGACTCTGCAGGGCCGAGGGGCGGGGCCTCAGCCCGGATCCGCGCTCACTCCGCCCGCGGAGCGGCCGCCGCGTCGGAAGCTGGGAGGGGGTCCCCGCCGCTCAGGATGCTGCGGGTCTCCAAACGGCGCTGTCGAGGTCACTGCTGGGGGCGGGGCGATGGGGGAGTCGGGAGAGAGTCTGTCAGAAAGGAGGGGGCGCGGGCTGTGGCCCCGGGGCCGTGCGGAGGGGCCGAGGCGGGAGCGGGGACTAGTGCGCCGGGGTCCCTGTCCCCCAAGGGCAGTGCCGCACTGCAGGCGGGCGGGGGCGCGAGGCCGCCGCAGCCACAGTAATTTTCCAGGCTGAACTAGCGGAAGCCAGGGCCCCTGGGCCGGCCCGAGATGGACCCGCCGAGGCTGGGGGCAGGCAGGAAGCGGAGAGGGCAGGGAACCGGCCCAGCCTGGACCGCTGCTCGGACAGCCCTGGAGACTGAGGCCCGCAGGGAGACTGCGCTTGTCCGAGATCTCACTGAGAATAACTGGCGGCCACTCGCTAAAGTACTCCGACAACAGATGCTCACGGTGAACACGCTAGCGAGCACATAGAGACAGAGACGGAGACAGACAGAGAGACAGAGAGACAGACAGAGACGGAGACAGAGAGAGACAGAGACAGACAGACAGAGAGACAGACAGAGACAGAGAGAGAGACAGAGACAGACAGACAGAGACAGAGAGAGAAAGAGAGACAGAGACAGAGAGAGAGAGACACAGAGAGAGAGAGAGAGAGAGAGAGAGAGAGAGAGAGAGAGAGAGAGAGAGAGAGAGAGAGAGAGAGAGACAGAGAGAGAGACAGAGAGAGAGAGAGACGGAGACAGAGAGAGAGAGAGACAGACAGAGAGAGAGACAGAGAGAAATAGAGAGAGAAAGAAACAGAGAGGAACAGAAGAGAGAGATACAGAAAGACAGAGACAGGGACTCAGGAGGGAGGGGAGAAAGAGAAAGAGAGACAGAGACAAGAGAGAGAGTTACTTTTACTTATAGATGATCCCTAATATGAAACGAGCCCCGGGACACAACTGGTCCACAATACAAATAATTCCCAGAATGCATATGTTTGGTTGTCAAATGTACATGACAATGGAAAGATCAATTTCACATTCCTAATCTGATTTTGCACAACGATGCTGTGCATTTTAATGATATTTTAATGGAATGGAATTAGGGCATGAGCCTGTTTCCCAGATCTGCCATTTACTGGAATCTGATTATGGGAAAGTTGGGGACCCTCCCTGCGTCTCAATCTTCCTATCACTAAAATAAAGGATCTAGATTAAAGTTCAAAGTTCTCTTCCAGCCTCACCCACGGTGGATGGGGAGAGAGTGCCCTGGATCATCAATCAGCCACATTTTTTAAGTGTCTCTTCGGTTGTCAAATATACATGACAATGGAAAGATCAGTTTCACATTCCTAATCTGATTTTGCACTGCCATGCTGTGCATTTTAATGATATTTAAATGAATTGAATTAGGGCATGAGCCTGTTTCAGATCTGCCATTTACTGGAATCTAACTGATTATGGGAAAGTTGGGGACCCTCCCCGGGTCTCCATCTTCTTATCACAAGAATGAGGGGGTTGGATTAGAATTCAAAGTTCTCTTCCAGCCTCCCCCACTGTCCATGGGAAAAGAGTGCCCTGAATCACCAATCAGTCAGCATTTATTAAGTGCCTGCTGTGCGCCAAGCACTGAGACAAAAAACAAAAATGAAACAGCCTCTGCCTTCAGAAGGTTTACAATCCAGGCAAGAGAGACAGACAACACACACATGTGCAGTATATCCTTAAAAAGATAAAATTTAGTTTGAGGGAGAAGGCACTAGTGGGGAGTGGAATTAGAAAAGGTTGTATGTAAAGTAGGAATTCTGGAATCTGTAAACTTAGTCCTTTTAGATATGTGTGTGGGCATGTGTTAGTAATTGTGCTATGTAATATAATTGGTTTCCTCTGCATGTCTATTTTATTTTATGAATTTAACAATGTAATTAATAATTATAGACTCTGGACATATCCACCTGTTGTTTCCTCATTAGATTGTGAACTCTGAAATTAGGAGATGTCCTTTTTTTCCTTTTTATATCATCAATATGATATAAAGTTATATATATATATATATATATATATATATATATATATATATATATATATATATATATATACATATACATATATATATATATATAGTAGGCATTTAAGAATGTTAACAATGCTTATTGACTGACTGATTGATTGACCAGACTACCAAAGAGATCCATAGCACAATAAGGAAGGTTAAGAACTCCTAGCTGTTGCTTGAGCTGAGTCTTGTAGGAAGAGGAAAGGAAGGGAGGCACTTCAGTATGAATCTCAGCCTGTGCAAAGGCAGAGATGGGATGTGGAGTTTTGTGTGTGAGGAACATAATGCCAGCTTAAAGGGGGAACCCGAGATAGAGTTAAAAGAAGAGTGGGTTTGGAAGGAAAGTTGAGTTCTGTTTTCAGCATGTTCAGTTTAAAATGATAGGTCATTCACTTTGGAATACTCAATAGTTTGGGTTGGTGATGGGGGATGAAAGAGAGAGAGACAGAGACAGAGAGACAAAAACAGAGAGAGAGAGAAAAAATGAGTGCATGAATGGATAGATGTCTAGATGGATGGATAGTTTGATGCATAGATAGATAGATGCATAGATATCTAGAGATAGAATAGATAAAGTAGATGAATAGAGTAGATAGATAATTTGATAGGTAGATAGAAAGATGGATGGATAGTTGATAGATCATTTTAGAGATAGAATAGAGTAGACAGATAAATGAGTAAATGGATGGATAGATAGATGAATAGATGCATGGATATGTGGATGGATGGATAGATGTAAAGATGGATAGATGGATAGTTTGATACATAGTTTTAGAGATAGGCTAGAATAAGTAGACCAATAGAGTAGATGAATAGATAGTTTGATAAGTAGATAGAAAGGTGGAAAGGTAGATGGATAGTTTGATAGATCACTTTAGAGATAGAATAGATAGTTGGATAGATAGATAAATAGACAGACAGGCAGATAGATCAGGAAATCATAGAAATAATTAAACTCTTAGGAAATGAAAAATCTGAATGGGTCATCAGTCACTTTGTGCTTTTGTCTCTAAGCCACTTCTAACACTGTGACTATGGCACCTGAAAACAGCACCCCTCATAAGCATGTTTCTGATTTGTGTGCTTGTGTGCTTGTGTGTGTGTGTGTGTGTGTGTGTGTGTTTCCTAACACTTAGACCCAGAGCAATGCAGAATCCAGTCCTCTGTGAAAGTATTTGTGCTGTTCACTTGAGGGACCCATGATCAGTGTGGGCACTGCCCTTTACAAGCATGTTCCCACTGTTTATGTGTACCCCCCAATACCCAGTCATGGTTCTCATGGACACTGGCCTTCACAGACCTGTGTCTGATGTTTGCAGATCCTCAGCCTGCCCTGAGTGTTGGAACCATGATCTCCATCAATGAGTTGCCCAGTAATATCCTCCTGGAGCTGTTCTCCCTGATACCAGCCCGAGAGCTGCTGAGGCACTGCCGGCCAGTCTGCAGCCTGTGGCGGGACCTCATCGACCTGGTGTCCCTGTGGAAGCTGAAGTGCCAGAGGGAGGGCTTCATCCCCAAGAAGTGGGACCAGCCAGTGGCCGACTGGAAGGTTTTCTACTTTCTCTGCAGCCTCCGGAGGAACCTGATCCGCAACCCCTGTGCTGAAGGTGGGTCCCCTTGCCCTCAGCACTGTGATAGAGTCTGTACGTGGAGAAGGGATGACCCAGACATAGGTAGCATGCATCGCACTGGCCACACATGTAGACAGCTACAGCATCCATCTCAGTTGCACAAGGTAGCTAGAATATACATTATGTCATGGCACAAGGTACACAGTATCCATACCCATATACAATATGCTGGACAGAACACCCACAATGGGCAATGTAGCCACTATACTGGGTAGAGATCTGGTGTAGCTATTTACAGTACACACAATTACAACAGTCCGTTGTAAATGTCATGGTGTACGTGGCCCTGACTATACAGTATATAGTGTACTATGCTATGTGTGTATATGTATATATATATATATATATATATATATAGAGAGAGAGAGAGAGAGAGAGAGAGAGAGAGAGAGACAGACAGACAGACAGACAGACAGACAGAGACAGAGACAGAGAGCCAAAGACAGAGAGACAGACAGACAGACAGACAGAGAAAGAAACAGAGAGAGAGAGAGAGAGGAGTACGATCATTGGAATTCCTACGTGGGAGAACAGCCATGTACAAACCCAAATCAGTGGTTCAGTCGAAAAGAGCATGGAGCCAGAGGAGCTGAGGTAGACTCTTGGGTCTATTATAGAACTTTGCCCTTTCTGCTCCCTCCTATGTAAATCAGAAGTGGGGAGTAGATGGCCCCTCAGCTTTCAGTCTGTTGTCCTGTGTCATCAGCAGATACCCACTCCCACCCCTGGGTTTCAGTGTGGGAAGTAGTGGGATGACCACCTCAGCACAGCCCTGAGGGAGGCTCCCCCTCTAATCTTTGCTCCTCTCCCTTATAGAAGGCTTTGAGTTTTGGACCCTGGATGTGAACGGAGGAGATGAGTGGAAAGTGGAAGACTTGCCGGGTGATCACAGGAGGGTGTTTCCTAACTCCCATGTCAAGAAATATTTTGTCACGTCTTATTAGTAAGATTTGGAATGGGGGGGAGGGTATTGGCCGCAGGGAAAGGGGTGGATTGGGTGGATGATGAAAAAGGGACTGGAGAGTCTCCCAATCTTCCTGCCCTGCCTGCCACAGGTGACCAAACCAAGAGAAGTCCACAGGTGGGGGCAATGGAATGATCCCTCATGATGATCAGGCTACCCAAGAGCTGGGGACCAGGGACAGGGTGAAGGTGTGGGGAAGACATGTGTGTGACCATGAGGGGAACATTTTCCCTGGGGTTCCTCCTCCCATTTTTTCCCTCCCCTTATTCTCTTCCTCCAAGCACCTGCCTCAAGTCTCAATTAGTGGACCTGAAAGCT
The DNA here is from genome assembly GCF_048593235.1 of Sminthopsis crassicaudata. NCBI lineage: Eukaryota > Metazoa > Chordata > Mammalia > Dasyuromorphia > Dasyuridae > Sminthopsis > Sminthopsis crassicaudata. The sequence continues at coordinate 619,640,401 of NC_133619.1, read as the reverse complement.
GAAGGATATTGGGAGGAGCTAATGGACCGGACTAGACCAGACATCGTGGTCAAGGATTGGTGAGTGTTGATGATAGGAAGGTGTCTTGCCCTTTGAAATCATTCTCCGAGATGAGTGGTTGTCCTGCCCTGATCTTACTAACAGTAGCCAGAAGAACAGGAGGGAATCAATGTAGATATGGGCAGGAAGAGAGACAGAATATCTCCAGAAACTTCCTTTGGATTCTACCTTTCTCATTCCGTATTTCATTGGGTTGGGTAGTGGACAGAAGGCAGTTATGCAAATGTATAAGTCACAGCCCCTCCTGTCCACAGTGGAGATTACAGCCTAAAACTGGAAGAGGGATGACATTTATTCTGCTTGGTCTCAGGGAGAAGAACTAGGAACTGTTGGGGGGGAGGTATAAAAAGACTCTACAGAAAATTATTTTTAAAACTCCTAATGTAGTGGATAGAGCACCAACCCTGAAGTCAGGAGGACCTGAGTTCAAATTTGATCTCAGACACTTAAAAATCCAGCTGTGTGACCCTGGGCAAATCACTTGACCCCAACTGCCTCGGAGAAAAAACTCCTAATAACCAAGTACCCCAAAGAAGTACATAAGCAGTTCTACATCTCTTCTTCTACCTGTCAATAGCCTTTCATTATGTCCAAGTCAGAGTTCATCAACTTTTCCTCTAGACCAGTGGTCCTCGAACTTTAAACAGGGGGCCAGTTCACTGTCCCTCAGACTGCTGGAGGCTGGACTACAGTAAAAACAAAAGCTCACACTCTGTCTCTGCCCCTCAGCCCATTTGCCATAACTGGGCGGGCGCATAAACATCCTCAGTGAGCCGCATCTGGCCCGTGGGCCGTAGTTTGAGAGCCCCTGCTCTAAACCATCCTTCTTGCTTCTCTTGCGGGCACTATCAGTCTGAATTCATTATTCCGCTTCTCCCCCTTCCAGCTGCATGTTGTCCCCAGAGCCTTCAACATTTTCCCTCTTGTGGTCAGTTCCTAATTTCCACAATTTCTTCCCCAAACCTCCCAGGTTTGCAGCCAGACAAGACTGTGGCTGCAAGTATCAAGTCTGTGTGCAGCTCCTATCTTCAGGGCATGTGCCTCTGGGCACCTTCCAGCCAGATCCTGTTGCCATCCAGCAGTGGAGCGATGCCAAGTGGAGAGAGGTGAGGAGAGGGGAGGAAATCGGGGTACAAAAAGTCCTCTGAGTTGGAGGGGGTTTTCGGTGTCTCAGACCATCGTGGGACCCACCCAGCCCAGATCCCTTCTGCCATTGCCTGACCAGAGATGCTAGCATGAGACCAGACAAGGGGATTAGTAGAATGCTTGACATAGAGAACACCTCCTGGGCTGGTTGCTGCCTTGGGAGTTATCGAAAGGATAGAAAAGAGATATAGTCTCTATCCTCTTTACTTTACGGTCTACTAAGGGGATAAGGCAATAACACCATATTAGGTGCTGGTTTTTAGATGTAGAGTGGACATGTGATTTTGAAGGGGGAAAGTTGAGGCCCTTGCTACCTACAAAATCAGAGATAAGTTCACATCCCCTTCTTGCTGGACCTCAGTTTCCTCATCTGTAAAGTTAGAGGGTTGAACAAGACCAATGGTTTTCAAACTTTTTTTTTCACACATTATTCTTTGGTACGAAGTACCAAGACACACTGAACAACGACAACAGTACAGAAAAGTCGGAATACTGTCATGTACAAATAATAATAATATTTGTATGGCACTTAAAAGATCTGGAAAGACCTTTATAAATATCTTCTCATTTTATTGTCCCAGAAATCCTGGGAGGTAAGTGCTCTTATTATGACGATTTTTATAGGTGGGGAAACTGAGGCAGATAGAAGTTCAATGATTTGTCCAAGCTGACATAGCTAATAAGTGTCTGACGCTGAATTTGAACTGAGCCACATCTCCCCGATTCCAGTTTCAGTTCCAAGTATAAGTTCCATATAATTCTTGATAGGTCTTTTTTGAGATTGCTGGACCACAGCAATGGTTCCCAGCCCTCTTGATATGCTAGTTGTACATCTGATCATCATTAATTGGCAAAAAATTCATTTCTCACAAAATAATCTTGAGATTCAAGGTCCCATAGCCCACAGACCCCTGGGAGTCACTGGACAAGATGAGCTCAAAGGACCTTTCCAACTCTATGCTAATAAATCATGCAGAGTTATTGTTGTTATTATTGTTTATCCTTTTTTCTCAAAGAAGACCATGAAATCAGGAAGGTGATACTATGACCTCCAAATAATTGGATTTAAATGGGTGGGGAGAGCTGTTCAAAACCTCCTGCCTCACTTTGCCCTCCAGAGCCATCTGGAGCCAATGGCCAGAGGTAGATCAAGACAACTGGAGATCTTTGTGGTGGCCAGAAACTGGAAATTGAGTGGATGTCCATCAATTGGAGATTGGCTGAATAAATTGTGGTATATGAAGGTTATGGAATATTATTGTTCTGTAAGAAACGGCCAACAGGATGATTTTAAAGAGGCCTGGAGAGACTTACAGGAACTGATGCTGAATGAAATGAGCAGGACCAGGAGATCATTGTATACTGCAACAACAATACTATATGATGATCAATTCTGATGAATTCAACAATGAGATGAACCAAATAAGCTCCATTTGTTCAATAATGAATAGAACCAGCTACATCCAGTGAAGAACTCTGGGAAATGAGTGTGAACCACTACATAGATAGCATTTCCAATCCTTCTGGTTTTATCCGCTTTATTTCCTTCACAGGTTAAATTTACATTATTTCAAAGTCTGATTTTTCTTGTGCAGCAAACCAACTGAATAAATATATATAATACAAAGGTCAATGTAAACAATTACCCATGTATATATTTTGTAAATAAAAATCTACAATTAAAAAAAAAAAAAAAAAAAAAAAGACGACTGGAGATGGCCCTGGATGCAGTAGGGAGACTTTGGCCTTTTTAAACTAAGATTTTTTTTAGCAGATCTCAGTTTAAGACAATGCCCATCCAGTGATTAAGGCTAGGTAAGAAAGAAATGAGGCAAAGAATGGCATTTTTTACCTAGTCAAAAAAAAATTCCATTTGGGAGGGGAAGACCCTCAAGGTTTCTGACCAAAACAGCAATTGACCTGAGACTTACTGCTGACCAATCAATTATAGGGATTTGGGTTTAAGATATGTCTTTTTTTATTAAAGCTTTTTTATTACATATGTGTGGATAATTCTTCAACATTAGACCTTGTAAAACCTTGTCTTCCAATTTCCCCCTTCCGCCACCCTCTCCCCTAGCTGACAAGTAGTCCAATAAATGTTGAACATGGTAAAATATATGTTAAATCCAATATATGCATACATATTTATACAATTATCTTGCTGCACAAGAAAATCAGATCAAGAAGGAAAAAAACCTGAGAAAGAAAACAAAATGCAAGCAAAACACAGCAACAAGAGTGGAAATGCTATGTTGGATCCATACTCAATCCCCAGTCCTCTCTCTGGGTGTAGATGGCTCTCTTCATCATAAAATCATTGCAGCTGGCCTGGATCATTTCATTTTTGAAGAGGGCCATGTTAAGACACGTTTTAAAAGAAAGAAATCTAGCCTGTGAACCTTAAGATAGGAATGCGGAAGACAGGAAGGAAAGAAGAAAAGGAGAGAGGAAGAAAGGGAGGGAAGGAAGAAGGGAAGAAGAATTCAGAAAGAAAGGGAGGGAAGGAGGTAGAGAAGGAAGAAAAGAAGGGGAAAGAAGGGAAGGAGGAAGGAAGGGAGACAGGAAGGAAGGAAGGAAGGAAGGAAGGAAGGAAGGAAGGAAGGAAGGAAGGAAGGAAGGAAGGAAGGAAGGAAGGGAGGGAGGGAGGGAGGGAGGGAGGGAGGGAGGGAAGGAGGAAGGAAGGAAGGAAGGAAGGAAGGAAAGAAGGGAGGGAGGGAGGGAGGAAGGAAGGAAGGAAAGAAGGGAGGGAGGGAGGGAGGAAGGAAGGGAGGTAGAGAAGGAAGAAAAGAAGGGGAAAGAAGGGAAGGAGGAAGGAAGGAAGGAAGGAAGGAAGGAAGGAAGGAAGGGAAGGAAGGAAGGAAGGAAGGAAGGAAGGAAGGAAGGAAGGAAGGAAGGAAGGAAGGAAGGAAGGAAGGAAGGGAGGGAAGGAGGGAAGGAGGGAGGAAGGAAGGAAGGAAGGAAGGAAGGAAGGAAGGAAGGAAGGAAAGAAGGGAGGGAGGGAGGGAGGAAGGAAGGAAGGAAGGAAGGAAGGAAGGAAGGAAGGAAGGAAGGAAGGAAGGAAGGAAGGAAGGAAGGAAGGAAGGAAGGAAGGAAGGAAGGAAGGAAGGAAGGAAGGAAGGAAGGAAGGAGGGAGGGAGAAAACTCTGTTGCCTGGTCTTCAGCGGGGCAGCTCCTACTCACAAGAGACTCACGGGACACCAAGTGTATGCCTCTGTTTCCTGGTTCCTTGCTCCTCTGCGTTGATTTCTTTAAGGATTGGATAGACACTCTCCCTCAGCCCTTTTCCCTTCTTCCAGGTCTCCCACACGTTCTCCAACTACCCGCCTGGTGTCCGCTATATCTGGTTTCAGCATGGAGGAGTGGACACACATTATTGGGCTGGCTGGTATGGGCCCCGGGTCACCAACAGTAGCATCACCATTGGTCCTGAACTGACTTGAGCCAAAATACAGCCCCCATCTGCTGCACCCTGACCTACTGGTAAGTCAGTGTCCTGAGACTGTCCCTCGGTCTGGGCCCTCGAGGGGAGGTAACTGGACACATGATATTCCTTCTGGCTCAGTGACTTCCTACCTCTGTGAGCTTGGGCAAGATATTTCCATTCTCTAGACTTCAGTTTCCACAGCCATAAAAAAGAATAAGACCGGCTGATTGCTAAAGTCCTGCCCTACTCTGACCTTCAGATCTCTCCTGGCTCTAAAGTCTCTTATTTGAACATTTTATGTCCTAAAGTTTCTATTGACTCAGACATTGTGCTCCAAAGCCTAATAGAGCTTGGATATTCTCTATGCTAAGCCCCCTCCCAGTTCTGACACTTTGTTTTAGGGCCCCTCCCAACTCCAATCTTGTGTCCTTTCTGGCTCTGACAGCCTCTCTTCTAAAACCCCTCCCAACTCAGTTGTTTTATGCTTTAAAACCCCATCCTGCTATTTTCTGTGCTAGGATTTTCCCAGCTCTGGATGCTAAGATCCCTCCCAGGTCTTATATTCTGTGTTCTAATATCTTTCCCAGTTCTAGCATCCCTCCTAGCTCTGACATCCCGGGTTCTAAGGGCCCTCTCAACTCTGACCTCCTGGGTTCTAAGGGCCCTCCCAGCTCTGACCTCCTGGGTTCTAAGGGCCCTCCCAGCTCTGACCTCCTGGGTTCTAAGGGCCCTCCCGGCTCTGACTTCCCGGGTTCTAAGGGCCCTCTCAGCTCTGACCTCCTGGGTTCTAAGGGCCCTCCCAGCTCTGACATCCCGGGTTCTAAGGGCCCTCTCAGCTCTGACCTCCTGGGTTCTAAGGGCCCTCCCAGCTCCGACATCTCGGGTTCTAAGGGCCCTCCCAGCTCTGACCTCCTGGGTTCTAAGGGCCCTCCCAGCTCTGACCTCCTGGGTTCTAAGGGCCCTCTCAGCTCTGACCTCCTGGGTTCTAAGGGCCCTCCCAGCTCTGACCTCCTGGGTTCTAAGGGCCCTCCCAGCTCTGACATCCCGGGTTCTAAGGGCCCTCTCAGCTCTGACCTCCGGGGTTCTAAGGGCCCTCCCAGCCCTGATCTCCCGGGTTCTAAGGGCTCTCCCAGCTCAGACATCCCAGGTTCTAAGGGCCCTCCCAGCTCTGACCTCCTGGGTTCTAAGGGCCCTCCCAGCTCTGACATCCCAGGTTCTAAGGGTCCTCCCAGCTCTGACCTCCTGGGTTCTAAGGGCCCTCCCAGCTCTGACCTCCTGGGTTCTAAGGGCCCTCCCAGCTCTGACCTCCTGGGTTCTAAGGGCCCTCCCAGCTCTGACCTCCTGGGTTCTAAGGGCCCTCCCAGCTCTGACCTCCTGGGTTCTAAGGGCCCTCTCAGCTCTGACCTCCTGGGTTCTAAGGGCCCTCCCAGCTCTGACCTCCTGGGTTCTAAGGGCCCTCTCAGCTCTGACCTCCTGGGTTCTAAGGGCCCTCCCAGCTCTGACCTCCTGGGTTCTAAGGGCCCTCCCAGCTCTGACCTCCTGGGTTCTAAGGGCCCTCTCAGCTCTGACCTCCTGGGTTCTAAGGGCCCTCCCAGCTCTGACTTCCTGCATTCTAAAGGCCCTCCCAGGTCTTATATTCTGTGCTCTAAGACCCTTTCCATCCTAATATTCTCCATTCCATTCCCCTTCTTTAACAGCTCCACCATTCTAGGTCCTCCTTCTTTGCACTGCTGTTACCGTCAACTCTCAATTATCCAGTCCCCTCTCCGCCACATGATGATTCCTGGTTGCAGTTGGAGCAACGTGAAACCACAGAAAGAAATCACTGGCCCTGAAGTCGGGAGATGTGGATTTGAATCCCCAGCTCTGCTGCTTCCTGTGTGACCCGGAACCACGTCACTTTACCCTCTCTGAGCCTCAGCTTGTTCCTCTGTAAAATGAGGATGAGTCCAGGATGGTTCTGAGAAAAGCACTTTGTAACCCTTCGGGGAATATAGAGCTGTGAATTATTATGATTATTGCACAGAGGACTCTACACTGGAAAGCACTTTAATTCCCATAAGGAAGGCAGATGCTGGCATCTCCCTGAGAGGAGGGAACTGAGACTGAGAGAGGGAAAGAAGCTGGGCCATGGTCCCAAAGAGTGGTGGTGGCTGGGACTAACAGCCGGGTTCCTGCGGCCTGCTCAGGGACTAAAGGCCGGGTCCCTGCTGCTTACTCCCTCTGGGTGCCTCTGAGCAGAGAAGGGGTAAGTAAAGAGCCAGAAGTCATCCAGGCCCCTCGGGGCACTTGGAGAGCAGTTCCAGGGAAGTTAGTGCAAGGGGGCTTGGGACCACAATGGGGTTGAGCTATAAGTTGGAGTCTGGGCTCCTACCCAGCCTGGCACGGATAGTGGCGAGTTGACTAGCTAACTCACCAGCCTCTTCCAACTCTTTTTTCTCCCTTGCTTCTCTAGTCTTTCTCACTGTCCCCAGTTTTTAGTCACCACTAGTCTCTCCTTTAAAGACAAGGGGGCTGAGTTTATCGGCTATGGTTTCAGGAGCCATCAGGAGCTTCAGGGAGAGAGAGGGGTGGGCAGCTAGTTTGTTGAATGGACCCCACCACTCAGGGTGAAGCCATTTTCTTGGCTTAATTCCTCCTCGACATCTTGTCCCCTAGCCAGAGGGTGTTCTAGCCCCGGAAAGAACCCAAGTACTGAGAGCCTAATCAGACCCCAGGATTTGATTCGGGGAGAGGGGAATCTTCCCATTTGGGAGATAGGAATCAAGAGAAAAAGGGTCCTCTCCTCAACAGCCAGATAACATCAGCTCCTGCTTCTTTCAATTCCCCCTGGACCTTTTACCCTTAGGCCATCCTCTTCCTGGGGCCCTGCCCTCCCTCTCAGTAGCCCCATGGACCAAGGCTTGCCTACACTAATGAGTCTTCCAAAGCTCCTGCCAGGAGCTGCCGTTCTCAGGATGCCCACCCCCTCTGACTCTCTCCCTCCTGCTGCTGTGAACCCCACACCTTCCTGCTCAAGTGCCACCAATTTTCCTCCTCAGATTCTTCTCTTTGGAGCAAGTAGCCAAATAAAAGGTGTTTCAAGTCAAACCTGTGGGTTGTGGTTCCTGGGGGTGACCTCAGTATTCTCTGAAAAATAGGGAGGTCAGAAGGGGAGGGGCTAGATGGTGTCTCAGGTCCTTCCCAATTCTGATTCCCGTGATCCTGGGGCAGAGAGGAACTTGGATTCTCTACCAGCGTCCAAAAGAGTGTTAGGGGGAGGGTGACCTCTCTCCCCCAGGCTCCAACGCAGCCTACAGGCTTATCAAGCTAATCATGTTCCTGAAAAGGAGGCAATATGGAAGAAGCAGCACCAGGACCAGAGTTCAGATCCAAATTGGAAATTAAATCTATGTCAGGGCCAGAGGCTCATGCGAAATCTAACAGGCTTCCTTCCCTGCTCTAGAACCAAGAGGATGGTGGTCACTGGCAGAAATTCACCCTCTAAACCCACTAGAAGTCCCTCTACTAAACAAGAGAGGGCAGAGCAGTAGTAGAGAGGGAAAGCAGGCTGTCAGGGGATAAGGGGAGGCATCTGGGGACCAGGGATTGTCTGAAGCTCAGCCTCACTGAGAAGAGATCTCTAGAAGGCGCTGCCCTAGTGAGGTAGTGATCTCCCTGTCAGTGAAGGAATTCAGTCAGAGGCTAGATTTAGATAGGATTTCTGCATGAACTAGGAGCTGACCCTTCTAGCCTGAGAATGAAATGAGAGACAGAGGTAGAGAAACACAGAGAGAGAGGCAGAGAGAGAAAGACATAGAGAGACAGATAGACAGAGACAGAGAGAAACAGAGAGAGAGACACAGAGAGAAACAGAGGCAGAAACAAAGACACACACAGAGAGAGACAGAGAGAGAGGGAGGGAGGAAGGGAAAGAAAGAGGAAAGGAGGGAGGCAGATGGATAGATAAATAGATAGGTAATTAAGTAGTTAAGTAGATAGATGGGTGGATGGATGGATGGATGGATGGATAGATACATAAGTAGGTAGGTAGAGATAGAAAACTGATAGATCCAGATATAGATATACATACACACAGGCACACAGACACACACACATATGACTTGGGAGGCAGAGGATCAGAGTTTAGATTCAAGCTTTGATATAGATTACTTTGAGAAAGTCACATCTTCTCAGGTCTGTTTCCTCACTGGCAAAATGAGGGATTGAACTCATTAGTATCTCTAATGCTAATTGGTTCTTCTGCTCTTACCGTGAGTTAAGGAGGTCAGTGTGATCCCAGGACCCAGGGAGGAGAAGCATTTGCTGACCCACTACTGGACTTCTGCAGAGATGGAAACAGAGCCTGGAGGCTGTGAGGGCCCCAACCCTGTCTCTTCCTGCCTCCCAGAGAGCCGAATAGAGGCTTGAGTGAAGGAGGAAGAGCAATTCCAAGGTCTCTGGCCAGGGAGGTCAAGTCCAGAAAGCTATGGGGAGCTCCCTAGCTAGCCAGGGATTAATTGGAGAAACTGGTCTTTGGGCATCCGGGCACACATCTCACATCCGCCCGTGGTCAGTAGCTCACAGACGTTGTGGTTAAGTGCACTCAGATGTAAGAGCTGCAAACAGCACAGAAGGCGCTTGGGAACCGATAACAGAGAGTCACAGAGCTCATACACGCAGGCAGGGCGGGTAGGGAACGAGGATGGGCACAGAGCAGAACCCGGGAGCGTGGGGAGGCAAGCACGGGTTGCATGGTTTGCTGGAGGAGAGCAGACAGAGGATGGGTGTCTGCATGTAAGTCATAGAAAGAGAAAGAGACAGAGAGAGACTTCTAGTCCATTTCCAGAGACCTGGTCATCCTTTCAGTCAGGTGTTGTCTGAGCGCCCAGCCAATGACAATAGTGAGTCAGGAGCTGGAGAGCACTGAATGCAGGCTCCCATCATGACTCAGCTTAGCCTCCCCGCTTCAGACTCTCCCTTCTGTGAAACCTGACTTCAGGACCGGGCCTGATCACGCCATTCTCCCTTCCTGAAAACCTTCAGTAGCTCCTGCCTCCAGGACGCAGGAGGAATATCTCAGCCTGGCATTTGAGGCCCTCCGTAGTCTGACCTCACTAATTTCCCCCACACCCACTCTCTATTTCACCAAACTAGATCAGTACCCAACCTCAGTCAGAATTTCATTGTGTCCATTGCCTCCTGATAATTTCATTATCTCTAAGCCACTGGGCTTAGAATGAATTGAACTAAAATACATTATTTCATCAAATCACCTTTAAAATATTTATTTATGGTCTCTTCAAGATTCAGCTTGGGGGCCACAGGGTCTCTGGAAGGTCCTCCCTTGATCCCTCTGTACCTTCAGTTGTTAGCCATCTGTCCTTTCCAAATTGTCTCATGCAGTATCCTGCCCGTTTCTTATGACACAATAATATTCCATCACAATCATATGTCACAACTTGTTCAGTCATTCCCCAGCTGACAGGGGCAGGTCTATCCTCCAGTATCTCGCTGTATTTGTGCCTCTCCTCCATTCACACTTCCCCATCCTGTGCAGCTCTTGTCCTCCTGATGAGAAGCAGGATGCTTTCAGAAAAACCTGGGAAAACTTTCATGAACTGATACAAAGTGAAGTGAGCAGAACCAATAGAACATTGTATACAGTAACAGCTATTCTCAACAATACAGTGAATGATCCAAGACAATTCCCAAGGACTCATGATGGAAAAATGCTGTCCACATCCAGAGAAAACTGTTAGAATCTAAATGCAGATTGAAGATCTGTTTTTCACTTTATTTTTTCATGGTTTCCCCCCGCCCCTGCTTTGGCTCTATAATTTTTCATAGTATTATATGGGAAAAATTCACAAAATAAAATACTTAGGATGGCAAAGGAAAAAAAAATTTGAATTCCCCCCTCCAATAGAATGTAGGTTCTTGAAGGTAGAGACTATTTTAGTTCTGTCTTTGTATCCTCAGTGCCTAGCAAAGTGCCTGGAATGTAGTAGGAGTTTAACACATGTGCTGATTTTTTCATTTGAACTTACTAGGACAAAAAAAAAAAAAAAAGAATTTACCAGGACTATTCTGACACAATCTTTGTTGATTGTAGACATTTGGAATTCTTCATATCACCTGCCCCTACTCCCACTATACTTATGGCCACAAACTCTATATTGGTTCTATATCAAAGAAAGTTTGACTTAATGTTTTCTGAAATAAGCACAGAAGAACTCCCTAACTTCTGGGAGTTAAATAAACCTGGCCTTGAATCTTGTCCCTAATGCTAGTTGTGATCATGGACAAATCACCTAAGTATTCACGGTCTTGGTTTTATTATCTTGAAAATTGGAGTTTATGGGGCAGCTAGATGGCACAGTGGATAGAGCATCAGCCCTGAAGTCAGGAGGACCTGAGTTCAAATCTTGTCTCAGACACTTCACACTTCCTGGCTGTGTGATCCTGGGTAAGTTACTTAACCCCAATTGCCTCAGAACAACAACAACAAAAAGAGTTTATATGAAATATCTGCTCTACTTTCTCAGGGATATTGTGAGGATCAAAGGAAATAAGACATAGAGACTGATTTGCAAAAATAAAATCCCCATTTAAGTATCAATTATAATTATGATAATAGAGAATTAGTGAAGATTTAGAGAAGTTAAGGATGATACAGTACAAAAATTTGAAATTACTAATTAATTATTATTAATTTGTTAACAGGGGACTGGCCTTGGAGTCAGAAAGATTTGGACTCAAGTTCTGACTTATGACATATGAAACCTTAGGCAAGTTACTTTCCCAAACAACTGTAAAATAATTAATTTCCAAGAAGGGACCAATGGGCATTAGAAGAGGGAATTTCTGCATGGGGAGTTCCTTATGCCGATGAAATCACAGGTCTAATTAAAAAATATATATCATCATCATCATCATCATCATCATATCATGTAGGCAAATACCAAAGTGCTGAGGGAGTTAGGAGATTATTTCTGTCTGTGCTCTCCTTTGCTAGTGTAGATATTTAAGAGATAGTTCTAGTAGCCCTATAAACCTTGTCTAGTTACAGTTTAATAATCAGCAATGGAACAAATGCTAAACTAGACAGAGGTCCTATCTTTGTTCTAACAGCTACTGGCTCTGAGACCTTAGATAGTTCCCTTAAGTCACTCTGATTTTAGCTTCTTTCACCTGTAATATTTGGGGGGCCAGAAACCATGATTTCATCATTTACCAACTTTAGGTTATGATAATAATTATTATTATAATTAAAAATAAATAACAATAATAGTTATACTATATAGTTAAATAACAATAATAACAGCATTTGTATAGTACCTTCATGTGTTGCAAAACAATTTGTATAGGTTAATAATAATAGTTAATATTTATATAGTATTTAGGGTTTTGAAAAGCACTGTACACATGCAGAAGATACAGGATCAGTCACTCCTCAGCTCTAATAATACTCTTAGGATTATATAGGATGTTCAGGGAGAACTAGAAGCTCTGTTAAGAGGGCTCCTGAGCCCTTTGCAGGGCTCTTCATCTTTGGTGAATGGTCCACCTGATCTACCCAACTCTCACCTGTGGTTCCAAGAACTGTAACAACCTTCCATTAATATGGTCTTGTCAAGTTAAGCCAGATGGAAGATAATCAATAGCCTGAAACTTATCAGTGAGTTGAGGGGGGGTGCCTCCTAACTATGAAGATTGTCCCATTGGAATGGGTGGATGAGGACAAGTTTTTCCAATGACCATAAAGGGGCTGAAACAGGTGCTTAGAGTTTGGTCAGACATTGAAGATGGCAAGGTCATTTACTGCACATGGGGCTATTACCTATCATCCTGATTTTTGTCCTGGAAGAGAGAAGTAAGCCAGCATCTCTGCTCATTTAAATCCGATTCACGCATGAGTCAAAACTTCACCCATCATGTCATTGGTCCTCTTTGAAAATGAAGGACTTAAAATCACAGTAGTCCTAGAAAGTAATCTGAAACTCTGAGAAATTACATACTCAGGGATATACAGCCAGTATGTGTTATAGGTCAGAATCTGAAACCAATCTTCCTTAGCCCAAGGCTTGCCTTGGATCCATTATACTAGGCTCACTCTGTTTTTGTTTTTGTTTTTGTTTTTTTAATTAAAGCTTTTTATTAACTCATGAAAGACAATTTCTACTTCAAAGAAATCAGTATTTTAATGAGGAAAGACAAGTCTTGAAATAAATAAAAGCTTCTTAATCTTTAAAAAAAAAAAAAAAGCTTTTTATTTACAAAACATATGCATGGGTAATTTTTCAACATTTACCTCTGCAAAACCTTGTGTTCCAAATTTTCCCTTCCTTTCCCCCCACCCTCTTCCCTAGATGACAGGTAATCCAATACATGTTAAATATGTGAAAATAAATGTTAATTCCAATATGTGTGTGTATGTGTGTGTATACACACACATTTATACAGTTATCTTGCTGCACAAGGAAAAATTAGATCAAGGAAAAAACAACTGAGAAATAAAACAAAATGCAAACAAACAACAGAAGGGGTAAAAACGCTATGTTGTGATCCACATTCAGTTCCCACAGTCCTCTCTTCCTGGGTGTTTTTGGCTCTCTTCATCACAAGACCATTGGAACTGATCTGAATCATCTTATTGTTAGAAATTGATCAGAATTGATTGTAGTATAATATTGATGTTGCCGTGTACAATGATCTCCTGGTTCTGCTCATTTTCAGCATCAGTCCCTGTAAGTCTCTCCAGGCCTCTCTAACATCATCCTGCTGATTGTTTCTTACAGAACAATAATACTCCATAACATTCATATACCATAAGTTATTCAGCCATTCTCCAATTGATGGGCATCCATTCTGTTTCCAGTTTCTGGCCACTACAAAGAGGGCTGCCACAAACATTTTTGCACATGTGGGTCCCTTTCCCTCCTTTAAGATCTCTTTGGGATACAAGCTCAGTAGAAACACTGCTGGGTCAAAGGGAATGCAAAGTTTCGTAACTTTTTGAGAACAGTTCCAAACTGCTCTCCAGAATGGCTGGATCCATTCACAATTCTACCAACAATGTATTAGTGTCCCAGTTTTCCCACATCCCCCCAACATTAGTCATTATCTTTTCCTGTTATTTTATAGGCTCACTCTTTTATTAAAAAAAGGAATATCTTCCCATCATCAGTCAGTCAACAAATATTTATTAGGCAACTACAATGTGGCAGTAACAGTGATGTGATACGGCAGCAAACCTGTACTAGGCACTGTGCTGAGCTTTGGGGGATACCAAGAAAGATAGAAGACAGCCTTTGCTCTCACAGAGCTTTGTGTTTCCCCTCATCTTGTACTTTAAATGACCCCCAACTTTTCCAAAGACCATCATTTCATTTGATCCCAGTAAGGTAGTTAGTTGGACCAAAAGAGTCATCTCTCTGTTCAGATGAGGAAACTGAGTTCTAAAGAAGAGATGGGGCTTTGCAGATGTCCTGAATTCCAATTAAGGAACATTAAGTGCTTCCTGTGAGCTCGATGCCTTGTTGGGTGATGGAGATAACAGTCTAATAAATGGAAATATTTTTTTTTTACTTACTTATTGTGTCATTTTGATGGACTGGATTCAAATCCATTCAATTTAGCAAATATTTATTAAGCATTTGCTTTGGGAGAAACCCTGGGTAAGAGTGGTCTTAATCTGACTCAGTAAGAAAGCGTCCTCACTTATCTTGGTGTGGCTATTTAATTCTAGGTGACTGCTCTCTGCTAAAGGCCCAGACATTTAATATCTCCTGACCCACATTTCTTTGCAAGCAACTCCTCTCAGCTTATGTGTACACCAGTTTCTGCATCCTGTTAGGTGGGGCCAGAGAATACTGGAACTCCAAGGTTTGCTGACTCCCAGGACTCCTTACAGAGTACAGAGATCCTGTGGGATAAATGGGCCATTCCCTCCTCTCTCCATCTTACCTCTGAATTATTGCAAAAGCTGCTGGGGAGGGAGGGATCGGAGTCTGTCTGCTTTGGGTCTCTCCCATTCTGGTCTATCCTCCACTCAGGCACCGAAGTCCACCCAAGTGATTATACTAAATCCAAAGTCAGACCATGTTAGCCCTCCCCACACCCTCCACCCCTGATCAATAAACTCCAGTGACTCCCTATGGCCTCCAGGATCAAATACAAAATGCTGTTTGACATTCAATGCCCTTCATAAGCAAGTCCTTTCCTACCTTTGTAGCCTTTTTTATACCTCACTCCTCACTACATACTCTCTCATCCAGTGTCCCTGGTCTCCCGGCTGTTCCATGAACAAGACCCTCCATCTCTCGGCTCGGGACAACTTCTCCAGCTGCCCCCCATGCCATGAAGACTTTCTCTCCATCACTCTGATTACTGATTTCCCCTTTCTTTAAGTCTCAGTTAAAATTCCACCTTCTAGAGAAAACCAATTTCCTTTAATTCCACTGCCTTCCAGGAAGGAAGAAAGGAAAGAAGGAAAGGAGGGAAGGAGCAAAGCCTTTTTTTTGGAGGAGAAATATATATATATATATTTTTGTAACATGACTTTTATGGAAATGTTTTGCACAACTTCATATGCCTTCCCACTAGGGATTGGGAAGAAGAAAGGGAAGAATCTGGTATACAAATTTGAAAAACAAATGTAAAAAAACCTGTTTTTACAAAGTAATTGTAAAAATAAAAATATTTAAACACAGAAAAAATAAATAAATTTAACCAAAGAAGAAAAAAAAAAATTCCACTGTCTTCCCTCTGTTAATTATCCTCTATTTATCCTGTGTGTAGCTTATAGTCTATCTAATTATATGCATATATATGTGTGTATTTAAATATAGATATAGATACTATATTTGCATTTTGTCTCCCCTATTAGATTATAAGACACTCGAGGGTTCCTTGTTGAGTTGAGTCATGTCCAACTCTTTGTGGCCCCTTTTGGGTTTTCTTGGCAGAGATTCCGGACTGGTTTGCCATTCCCTTCTCCAGTTCATCTTATAAATGAGGAAACTGAGGCAAACTGGGTAAAATGGCTTCTCCAGATTGACACAGCTAGGAAGTGTTTGAGGTCAGATTTGAGCTCATGAAAATGAGTCTTCCTGATTCCAAGCCCAATTCTCTGTTCTATGGCACCCCCTAGCGGCCCTCTCTTTTTGTATCTCTGGTGCTTGGCACAGTCCTTGCATATAGTAGGTGCTTAGGAAAAGTTTTTCAGGCCATCTGATCCAATCCCCCCATTTTACAGATGGGGAAACCAAAGCCCAGGGGAGATAATTTGCCCAAGGTCACCTAGGTAGAATCAGAGATGGGATTTAAACCTTAGTCTTCTAATTCCAATTCCAATACTCTTTCTATCCAACTCTGGGAATATTTCCCATTAGACTTGTAATTAAATTTAATCTGATTCAAAGAGCATTTATTAAACTCCTATTGTATGCAGAGTGGGACAGCTAGGTGTCAGAGTGGGTAGGGTGCTTGGGTTGGAGTCAGAAGGACCTGAATTCAAATCTGACTTAGTGACTCTGGACAAGTCACTTGATTCTCTTTGCCTCAGTTTCTTCTTCTGTAAAATGAACTGGAGAAGGAAATAGCCAACCACTCCACTCTCTTGACCAAGAAAAACACCATGGACAGCACTGATGTGCTATGGTCACGAAGAGTAAGACTCAACTGGATGATTGAAGGACGATAATGTGTCAGGCCCTGGAGGCAGAACACAACCAGTCCCTACTCTCAAGGAGTTCTCAGAAAAATGGAGGTGAAGAACATGGAGACCAATAGGGAAGATACCAGAATTAAAGGAGAAGGAGAAAAGTTTCCTGTGAAGCTTTTTCCATCCCTGAAAGAATCCAAGAAAGCCAAGAGGCTGAGATGAGGAGAAAGAGAATTTCAGGCATGGGGAACCACCAGAGGAATTGCCCAGAGTCAGGGGATGAGGTACAGTTATCCCTTCCACATTGTGACTTTCCTCATCACAGGCTTCAAAACATCTCAAAGTCAGCATAAGAAATTAAATGGGAATTTTGTGGAGGCCAACAGACAACACAGAAAAAGGGTAGAATCCCAAAATACATATGTATAGTATTGTATGGTATCAAGAAAAAAGAGAAGGAAATCTACAAAGCCTGGAGACTTCTTTGGTACAAAGGGAAGGTCAAAAAATTTTCCATGGATTTTCTGGATTACAGGGATGCCATCTCCCTATCCCTGAGATATGGAAGGGATAAATGTGCCTTGTTTGAAGAACAGCCAGGAGGCCATTGTTCCTGTAAGCTGGGAAGGGGAACCTCTTTCTTCCAAGGGCTGTTTGGATATTTATAAAACATTCACGGGCCATACAAAATTACCAACTCACAGAACTCAATCAGCTCATCATCATCTGCAGTTGCCTTAGGAAATGATTTCAAGGGCCTTATTAAGTTCCCCACCTCTCCTGTAGAGGATATATACTCAGACTAGAAGGAAACTAAGGTCATTTGGAGAAATAATATTAAATCAATAAGACCCAGCTCTAGACTTGAATAAAAAAAGAGTCATTTTCTGTCTCTGCATTTCTTGGTTTGTTTGTTTTTTTAAAAAGGAGGTGGGACAAGTACAAAGAGCAATATTGCCCAAGATTATTGTAAAACTCCAAAATTCAAACACAGGCATCCTCCTCTGGGATACCTTGCAGCCCACTCCCCATCACTATTCATCTTTCCATACCTCTTTGGGTTACCCAGAAATGATGGTTGACCTCAACATCTTCCCAAGAATTTAAAAAAAAAGGTCATAAAGTTATTTTTGATTAGAGAAAGGGATGACTTAATGAGGGGAGGAATTTCCCAGGGCTGTGATTACATCAGGATAGGGAATTTATAATCTTAGTAAGTGGCCACTAAAATGTTTATTGGCTTGCCTGTGGTCAATTGTATTCCCAGCCCTTAGCATAGTGACTGGCACATAGTAAATGCTTTATCTTTCCATCATCATAATCTCACGAAGAAGGTAAGATAAATAGTCTTGTTCCCATTTTTCAGATAGGAGAATTGAAACCCAATGAGACAGACCAGGTCTCACAGAGCTTCTTGTGCTCTTTGTGTGGGGGTCAACTAGTCAGACCACTCTCAAATAAACTAGGGAAACACTTGTTCTGGTTTGAAAGATGGGACTTAACCATCCTACCTATTAAAACATAATGATAATATCAAATATTATCAAATTAGATAAGACATGTAAAGCACTGTGTAAACCTTTAAGTGTCATATAAATGCTATGTATCACAAATCTTAATATAACCCACATAATTAATAATAATACTATACTAATATCAATAATAAAACTAATTATATTAATGACACTAATGTAATTCATGAATTAAATATTAATTAGTATTAAAATATTAATTAATAAAATAGTAATACCATGTATCAATAAATTAAATATTGGTAACAATTCTAATTAATCATGACAATATAACCCATTTTTAGTGGTCTTAGGCAACCATGAAAAACAGAATTCTATGACTTTGTATTGAATTCTAGAAGGAGCAGTTAGATGGCATGGTAGAGATAGCATGCTGGGCTTAAAGTCAGGAAGACTCATCTTCTAGTGTTAAAATCGGATCTCAGAAACTTACCGGATGCTGGACAGGTCACTTCACCCTGTTTGCCTCAGTTTTCCTCATCTATAAAATGAACTCAAAAAAAGAAATGACAAACCATTCCAGTGACTTTGCCAAGAAAACCTCAAGTGGGATCACAAAGAGTCAGACACAATTAAAAAGGACTAAACAAGAGTAATATCACTCACAAGGCATAGAGATATATGGTGGGTATGAATAATCTATGATTTATGACAAAGGAGAGACAACATAGAGATAATAAATACAGTACCAAACTTGGAGTCAGAAAGATCTGAGTTCCAATCTCAGCTCACATGACTACTACAGCTTGAAACAAGCCAGTTTACTTGCCTAGATTTCAATTCCCATGAAGAAGATGGATTCAACGACCTCTGAGTTCAGTTCTAGATTTATAATTCTAGCAATTATAAAGATCTAAAATAAAGCATGTCATCAAAGAAACATAAGGGAGAAAAGATAAGCAAGACTTGTGTTGAGTGTGAGGAATATGAGATAAGCTGTGTATACCACTGGTATCCTCCAGAGGTCATGGGAATTTGAGGATGGTCTCCACTCCGGTTATCTTCTAGTAGGACATAGACAAGGGTCACAATGAAAAGGCCAATAAGGATGGCTGCCATTGAGGGGAAGACTCCCACTAATGAAATCTCACATCTCTTGGAATATATAGATGGTTGTGTATACATACATAAAACATATGTGTGTGTGTGTGTATACATAGAGAAAGAGAAAAAACACAGAAACAAAAATTAATTAAGGCTTGCAAAGCATATTATTTGTACTATACCATGATCTTTTGAGAAAAGTAATACAGGCACTACCATCTCATTTTATTTTATTTATTTATTTATTTGTGCCGAGGCAATTGGGGTTAAGTGACTTGCCCAGGATCACACAGCTAGGATGTGTTAAGTGTCGAAGGCCAGATTTGAACTCAGGTCCTCCTGACTTCAGGGTTGGTGCTCTAACTACTGTACCACCTAGCTGCCCCATAAACCATCCCCATTTTAAATGAGAGGACTGAAGCAGAGAAATCTTAAGTGACCAGGATAGTTACTCCACTGGTGTTCCCCACGATCTGGAAAACCCTTATAAAAAATGTTTGGCCCTCTTTGTACCAGAGAAAAAGTCTGAATTGTTTGTTTCCCTTTTGTGCAGTATTTATAGTACCTTATTGTAAAATTTGGGTTAAATATTTAGTTATAGGCCATCAACTGGCCTTTGAGTGTTGTCTGTGACTTCCACAAAACTCCCCCAAAATTCCCATTTAGTTTCTTGTGCTAACCCGTGATATATCAAAACCATGTTGGGGAAAGCCATGACAGAGAAGAGATAATTATATAGAATAAAAGCTTCCTGGGACCAAGGACTATTTGTTCTTGCTGTGATATGTGTCCTGAAACACTGTTTACACTCATGGGTTGTGTCTGGATACTACCCTCTAATACAACCATCTTTGCGTGGGCAGAGAAGTAAAATGGGTCCCCCAGAAGCCTGGCCAAAGAATTTTGGTATGCAACTGGGTCCCCTAGGCACAAGACTCCCAAAAATGGAGCCGGTTCCTTGTGGAGCCCTAGGATCTAATATTTAACACTGGAGGCCATCCACTACAACCCTCTCATTTTACAAATAAGGAAACTGAGGCCCAAAAGCAAAAGGTACTTGCCCCAAATCATATAGAAATTAAATAGAAGAACCAGAATTCAAATACAGATCCTTGGACTCATTGCCTCCCATCTTTGTAGCTGGCTCTCTCTTCTCAGAAGTGACTGTCCATGCTCCTGCCACAGATAATAGCAAGTGAGGAATAATTTTTGTCCTGGGCATGTTTAAGGCCAAACTGGAGATATTGTCTTCTGTTGCTGTTTGGGATTGTTTGCTTTTCTTTTTGTTTTCTTTGGGGGTTGGGGAGGGAAAGGGAAAGTTAACCTTTATAGACATATAATCGCTTTTTATTTTCAAAATATACCCTTGCAAAACCTTGTTCCAAATTCTTCTCCCCACTCTCTCCCCTAGACTGAAAATAGTTCAATATATGTTAAACACGTGCCAGTACATATTTCCATATTTATCATGCATATATTTATCAAGAAAAATCAAATCAAAAAGGGAAAAAATGAGAAAGAAAAGAAAAAGCAAGCAAACAACCACAAAAAGAGTAAAAATACTATGTTGTGATCCATACTCAGTGCCCACAGTCCTCTCTCTGGGTGCAGATGGCTCTCTCCATAACAAATCTATTGCAATTGGCCTGAATCACCTCATTGTTTAAAAGAGCCATGTCCATCAGAATTGATCATCACATTATCTTCTTATTACTATGTACAATCTTCTCCTAGTTCTGCTCACTTCACTCAGCATCAATTCTTGTAAATCTCCCTAGGCCTTTCTGAAATCATCCTGCTGGTCATTTCTTACAGAACAGTAATATTCCATAACCTTCATATACCACAATTTATTTAGCCATTCTCCAAATGATGGGCATCCACTCAGTTTCCAGTTTCTTGCCACTACAAAGAGGGCTGCCACAAACATTTTTGTACACGTGGGTTCCTTTACCTCCTTTAAGATCTCTTTAGAATAGAAGCCCAGTAGAGACACTGCTGGATCAAAGTTGGATAGTTTTGGGGGCATAGTTCCAAGCTGCTCTCTAGAATGGTTAGATCAATTCACAATTCTACCAACAATGTATCAGTGTAAAGGAAGGTTAACCTTTTTATAATTTTAAAAGTCCAGAGAGTCGTAGTTTTGGGATAATTTAATCATTTTCTTAATTTATTAAGTCAGCACATTTATTAATAAAAGGATCTTCATTTGGCCATCTCTCTTTTTTTCTTATAACTTTTTTTTTAACAGTACATATGCTTGGGTAATTTTTTACAACATTATCCCTTGTTAGCTGTTCGGACTTTTCCCTTCCCTCTCTCCACTCCCTCCCCTAGGTGGCAGGCATTCCCATACATGTTAAATACAATATATCCTAGACACAATATCTGTGTGCAGAACCGAATTTCTTGTTGCACAGGAAAATTGAATTCAGAAGGTAAAAATAATCTAGGAAGAAAAACAAAAGTGCAGTTTACACTCATTTCCCAGTGTTCCTTTTCTGGGTGTAGTTGCTTCTGACATCATTGATCAATTGGAACTGAATTAGATCTTCTCTTTGTCAAAGATGTCCACGTCCATCAGAACACATCCTCATTCAGTATTGTTGTTGAAGTTCTGCTCATTTCACTCAGCATCAGTTCCTGTAAGTCTCTCCAGGCATTTCTGAAATTATCCTACTGGTCATTTCTTACAGAACAATAATGTTCCATAGCATTCATATACCATAATTTATTTAGCCATTCTCCAATTGATGGGCATCCATTCAATTTCCAGTTTCTAGCCACTATAAAAAGGGATTCCACAAACATTTTTGGACATCTCTCTTAAGCCAAAGACCCCTCAAGACAGTGAGATTATAATTTTATGCCCTTCATAGAGCAGATGTTCCTGAGGATGGCGATCCACTCTGGTTCACAATTCCTAAGATCATGAATATCACAATGAGAGACCGGGTTATATTATTACAATGAGGATCTTGGGGTGACTTGGATCACCCAAATCTTGGTCACAGAGCTTTATCAGTTTCCATATGACCTGTCTGACAAAAGGGAAAATCAACGCTTCTCAGACATGAATAAACCTTTTGAGCAGGAATACACCTATTAACCCAAACTTAGAATTTCTTTTACTATCGAATGGGATGTTAGTCTGGGTAAATCCCTACCTAAAATTTCCCACACTGGTTGGTTTCTGGGTGAGGAAATAGAAAAGGAGAAACTCCTTGGTCCTAATTCTATAATTAGTTATTAAATTTTAAAAAATGAAATTATCATTTCTCACAACCTAGAGTTGATTTGGAAAGTTCAGGGAATAAATGGTTTCAATTTTACAACCATCTCTCTATTCAGCACATGCGGGGCCTCCAGCTCCTTGGTCACCCACATACAGTATAGGATAACAACTTAAATCCTACAGGGGATAAAACACCAGAGACTAGAGTCAGGAAAACCTGAGTTCAAACGTGTCAGTAAAACCTTAGTGGGTGTGTGGCTCTGGACAAATTCACTGTTTGCCTCAGTTATCTCATCTGTAAAAATGGGGATTATAACAGCACCTATCTCCCTGTAAGGATCAAATGAAATAATAGCTATTAAGTGCTTAGCACAGTGCCTGGCACATGGTAGCCTCTAAATAAATGTTGCTAGATATTTCTGTATGTACTTTTCACAAAACAAATATAACCTGGGTTGGAAGCCCAGAGCACAGACCTTTCCCTAATATTATGTCTCCAGAGCTTAACCCAGCTCTCCTTACTCTGGTCTCTGTTCTAGGTCCTGAGCACCCATATCCAGGCATTTCCCACCAGGCTCTATAGCCCAGCTTCCTAACTGTGTCGCAATACCATCGTAACTGGATGTGGGGGTTGCAAAATCATCACTTATTATCAGTAAATGTTTGATATGTATTTGATATGTATTTGATTTTTATTTGTATTTTATATATCTTGGGTCATGTCAAAATTTCTCGAGCAAAAAAAAAAAAGGGGAGGGAGTCATTAGTGGAAAAAAATTGAAGAAGCCCAGATCATTCAGAAGCACCCCTTCTAGAAATCATCAGACTCAGAGTTTTCTCCCAATCGCAGCTCTAACCAGGAAGTCACACTGCACAAAACAGCACTAGCTCCACCTATTCCAGCAAATTTAACAGCAAATCCCAAAACTTCTGGAGAGGAAGTCTTTTCAAGGAAGAACTTCGACAAGCACGGAAGCCTGACACTACAGAACAAGTGAGTACATTGGGGTTTTTAATTAACTTTTTTAATATTGTAAATTTAAATTTTTAATTTAAAAAACATGCCTTTTACAATTTAGCCCAACTTTCCTTTCCTTTTACAGACATTTACACACTCCCTTCGAATATTCAAACCCAAACAATCCTTTTTGTTCCATGCCTCTTCAGCCTGTGCACAGATAGTTTCTATCCCTGGAATGCCCTCTCACCTCCCCTCTACCCCTTAAAATTCCTAGTGTCCATCAAGGTTCAAGCAGCACCTTCCATATGAATGTTTTGCTGATCCCCACCCTCCCCAGCTTGCTCTATTTTCAAAAACAAATTTATATTTTTTCATACATCCCCCCACAGAATAGAATGTAAACTTCTTAAATACAAGAACCATTTCCTTTTCATTTTTCATACCCCGAGCACATGGCAGATTCTTAAGTTCTAGTTGATGGATTGCAAGTGAGAGAGGGCGATAGCTCTGGGAGTGGAGAAAAAGGGGTGCATTTGAAAGATGCCCCATGGAGGTGTTTGTTGTTCAATCATGTCTGACTTTTCCTAATCCGATGTGGAGTTTTTTGTTTTCTTTTGGCAGTAAATAAGGAAGAGGGAAAAGTTGAAGATGACTACTAGGTTGTGAACTGGGACTCCATGCCCTTAACAAAAAGAAGTTCAGAAGAAGGGTGAGTTTGGGAGAAGAGAATGAGTTCTGTTGGGACCTGTTGAGTTTGAGATGTCTAGGAGTTATTTGGCAAAGAAATAGGTGATGATGGGAAGGAAGGCAGCTTACATTTAGAAAATGAATGGAGATAAGAATGGGGATCTTTTCCATAGAGATAATAGAATCTGATAGGCTCACCAAAAGGGATAGCATTGAGGAGAAGAGAGAGGCTCCCAAAACATAGCCCATGTCCAGTGTATAGTTAGTCCATGATCCAGGACCAAGGCCAGAATGTATATGATTTCTCACTGCCATGTGCCTCTAGAGATATGATCTCCATCAATGAGCTGCCCGAGAACGTCCTCCTGGAGCTGTTCTCCCTGATACCAGCCCGGGAGCTGCTGAGGCACTGCCGGCCAGTCTGCAGCCTGTGGAGGGACCTCATCGACCTGGTGTCCCTGTGGAAACGCAAGTGCCAGCGGGAGGGCTTCATCTCTGAGAACTGGGACCAGCCAGTGGCCGACTGGAAGATTTTCTACTTTCTCTGCAGTCTCCGGAGGAACCTGATCCTCAACCCCTGTGCTGAAGGTGGGTCTTGTTAGCTGGTGCAAGTTCTGCTTCTTGCAGGGAGCTCCAGAACCTGCTGGACTTCATTCTTGGTCTACTTCATTCTTCTCCTTTCTGTTTCTTTCCAACAAAAAGTTCAAATTACTCTTCTGGTCTCTGACTTCTTATCTTTTCCTCTCCTAGGGGTTAGAATGACTCATACCCGGGCTTCCTGTTTTAACTATAACTCAAAAAACTCAAAAGCCCACAATTTTATAAGAGACAGATATAGAAAAAGAGCCAAAACGCTTTTTAATAAAAGTTACATGTAAATGATTTGATGAATCCCAATGCAGCCATCCCCTCCTTTTGCATCTTTGAGCTGCTTTGAATCAGGTCCACTAAGTACATTTATTTGAGGTGATAGTTTTCTGTCAGTCCTCATAACTATCTCAAGTTGATTTACTTTCACAAATGTCATTTTTCTTCCCCTTTCAGTAACCAGATTGTTCATATTTTAAAAAGGCAATGTTTTACATCTAATCAAAAAGATCAGAAAGTCCATTGGTCTCCCATTCTGAGTCATATCACCAATATCATTCCAGGAGCTCTCAGCTAAAGGGGCTTGGTCTCCTACATATCATGAAACACTGACTTTTCAATCCCCCAGGCATTCTTCCCAGAATCCTGAGTCAGGAGGAGCCTGTCCCTCTTAACAGGGCTGTAGGCATGAAAAGTGCATTGTGGGTGACTTCATTCCCAACCTGAGTACATCCAGACATAAGTCCATGGCCATAGGTAAGAAGGGATTCGGTCCCAAGTCAACATCACTGCTAACTCAGGTTGTCACATATGGCCCGCTGCTTGTCATTCGAGCAATAACTTAACCTCAGAGCATGCTTTCTCCCACTGAAATATGTCAGCTGCTTGGATCATCTCATTCATGAATGAGAATTCTCTTAAGTGAAAATAATGTGCAATTCTCCCATGTGGCCCTAGAGGATGCCTAGGGGTTAGAATGACTCATACCCGGGCTTCCTGTTTTAATTATAACTTGAAAAACTCAAAAATCCACAATTTTATAAGAGACAGATATAGAAAAAGAAAGAGCCAAAACACTTTTTAATAAAAGTTACCTGTAAATGATTTGATGGATCCCAATAGAGCCATCCCCTTCTTTTGCATTTTTAAGCTGCTTTGAATCAGGTCCACTAAGTACATTTATTTGAGGTGAGAGTTTTCTGACCGTCTGACTGAAATGATTGAACACACACATGGTTCTCCCAACCCAATCACCTAAAGCAGACTCTGTTTGGTTCCTATCGTAAGAACAGTAATTTGTCCTTTTCTCAAAGAGTAGTCATGTATATTCTAGCCTGAAGCTGCAGTGTTAGCTTTATTCTAGATTAGGAGTTCTTAACCTGGGGTCCACAGACCTAGCTAGGGATTGATTCCAATGGGTTTATGTACATAGATGAGAAAAACAATTATATCTTCATTTTTCTATAACTTTTAATTGCAGTCTAGCATTTCTTCCAATTATGAATGTAGGCAACATTTATCTGAGAAGAGTCTCACACACACATAGACTAAGAACCACTGGAGGGTCCAATTAAGTCCTGCCAAAGTGCAAGTCAAGGCTTTGAGTTGTCTCATTCCCATGCTGTGTCCTTGGAATTGTGGCTTGAGCACAGATAAACCAAGGGAGATATCACTAGAATAATGATCCTTTCTTTTTACTTGCAATTCCCTTGGAGCAAAAATTTTTCTGTCATGGGATAAAGGATCAGAGTTCTTGGTTTTCAGTAGCAGCCATTTTTGTGGTTAAAACTGCATCTGGTTACAAAGCTTTTCTGTAGTTTCTTTGTTATGGGGTGGGGTTGTTTGGGTTTTTTTTCCCCCAGTTTCAACTTTGGAACGGAATTTAAGAAAAGCAGAAGGGAAAGATAATGATTTACACATCAAAGAACAAATGGGAGAAAGAAAAGAGTTCTATCAGGCAAGATAGGAAATCATCAGGCTAACATCTGAACATCCGGGGCCATCTCCAGTCCACCTGATCTCTATCTGGCCACTGGACCTAGATGGTTCCGGAGGGGAAAGTGAGGCTGGTGACATTGAATAGCCTTCCCTCACTTCAATCCAATTCATTTTCATGTCACAACATCACCTCCCTGTTGTCAGGGTCCGAAGAACAAACAACCACCTTCATCTCAAGCTTGAATTTGCAGACTTGACCTAGTGATGTGATATGCTCATATTAAGTAAATTATGGTTTAGTTAAACCAGAAATTATCTTATGACACTATCTAAAGTCTTTGCGTAAGTTAGTTAAGAACATCAAATTCATACAATTCTGTAGTTTCTTTGTGACTGCTTTGGCGGCTCCTTTGATAGCTGGGCAAGCTTCAACCTGTCCTGAAAACTGTATACTAAAAAAAGGACATACTCTCAACTACAGCATTTAGTTATTTGAATAAAATTAACCCATATATTAACAAAAGAAATCCGTTATATATGTTACTTACTTTGTCTATCCGACATGATGTAGCTGATAGATACCACAATGTTGTTGTCACTTTTCAGTCATGTCTGACTCTCCATGATCCCACTGGGGTTTTCTTGGCAGAGATACTGCAGTGATTTGTCATTTCTTTCTCCAACTCCTTTTACAGAGGAGGAAACTGAGGCAAACAGGGTTATATGATTTGCCCAGGGTCACACAGCTAATAAGTGTCTGAGGTCAGCTTTGAACTCAGGGCTTCCTGAGTCTAGACCTGAAATTCTATCCATTGTGCCACCTAATTATAAGACTATCCTGTACTAATTTGAACAAAGAAAGTTTTAATTTCTTTACATCCTTTTTTCTTCTAGTTCTTGACTCTGATGAAACTAAACTGATTGTTGCAAGTCCCACAATTGCATTTTTTCTTTGCTTTGATGGAGCCAGTTGATGATCATTAGAGATCAGCTATGTGGTATAGTGTCATCTGGCCTGAACCTGATGTCAGAAAGATTCTTCTTCAGGTACTTTCTAGCTGTGTGACTCTGGGCAAGTCACTTATGCTATTAGCCCCTCATTTGTCTCATCTATAAAACGAGACTAATAATAGCATCCGTCTCCCAGAGTTGTGAGGGTCTGGTAGGATGAATCTTAAAATAGATAAAAATTTCAGCTCTTAGTAGAAGCAGTAGACATTTTTTTCTCAAATTCATTGCAAAATTTTGCTGCTGGGTGGTAAGAAGTGAAACTTTCAGGTTTACTTGCACAAGTTTTTCTTTGGACATAAAATATTTTCCAAGATTTTGAGGTCTGAGATAAGAGATGACTGGATAGAGAGAAGGCAATTTTAAGACACATTGTGGAAGAAAGATCCATCGGGTTTTGCTTGTGGAGTTCTGAAAGACTTGTTCTTTTTCTAGAGGGGTTCAAATTTTGGAAACTTGATGAGAACCATGGAAATAGGTGGAAAGTGGAAAAAATACCTAGAGACCAAGGGACCGAATTTCCAGACTTCCAGGTCAAGAAATGCTTTGTTACCTCCTTTAAGTAAGAAGAATTTTGATTTAAATGGGCTATGGAAGGGGAGTGGGACCTGGCTGACCAGGGCAGGCTACACTCCGTGGTGGGGGTGGGAGGGAGCCGAGGAACAATACTTAACTCTTCCAGGGATGGCCTCGACAAAGTGAATGTTCATTTCCCCCCTTCTTCAAAGGATGGAAATGAGAACACAAAACATTGTCTGATGCATAGTGGGAGTCATAAATGCATGTCAACTGCTCTCCTGCTCTCCAAATCCCAGAAATTGGATCCTCTTCCCCTGAAACATGAGTAAATTGCTTGGGAATTGAGTCAAAGGCCCTCCTATCTCATTCATTGAGAAGAAATTTACCAAAGCCTGAAATAAAAATCTTAGCATCACAGGATTCCATGCTGAAAGAAACTTTAGAGAGCACTTAGTCTATTGCCTTCATATTACATATTAACAAATTAAGGTCCATGAGAGAGGTAGGAACTATCATATTATATTAACATTGCAATTATATTAATTAATTATAATATATTTTTATAATATTATTAATAATACATATTATATTTATAATTATAATAGATAATTATATAATAGATATCATTCATATAATATATTATATAAATATTTAAGTATATTTATATAATATATTATATATAATTTTATATATTATATTTATAATTATATAATAATTTTATTATATAATTAATAATTAATATTAACTATTTTATATCATTATTAACATATATTAATATTATATATAATATAATTATATTAATTAATGTATTATGTTAATATTGCAATATTAATATAAAAAGAAATATTTAAAAATCAGTTCAGCAAAATTAGCTATTTATCAACTGTGTCAACATCAATTATCTATCAACTGAGTCTAATGGGGTATACAATGTTCCACAGTCATTGCCCCCCACCTTTGCCCTCCAAAAAGAATTCATTATATATTCTTTATATATTTACCTGTAGATATTATCCAGTCTCCCTTGAGAGGTAGGCCCCTTTGAGATCAGGGACCATTCTCACTTTTGTCTTTATATCCCCCATCTTTATGTAATACAATGCCTGGTACACAGTGGGTGCTTAATGAATGCTTGTTGCTAGATTGATACTGAAAGAAATTTATCATAGGTACATATATTTAGATCTGGGAGGTTATTTTAGAAGTCATTTAGTCAAGTCCTTTCATTTTTATAGATGAAGAAATTGAGACCTGAAGGGGATAGCTGATATGCTAGTAAATGTGTGATCTTGGGCAGTTCACTGACTTATCTGAATTTCAGTTTCTCCATCTGTAACATAGACAATAAAATAATAACACTCAAACTACTAACTTCAAAGGGTTATTTTAAGCTCAGATGAGCAAAGTAATGTGGTTTCCTTGGTACAATTGCTGCATAGAGAAAAGAATTAAATCTGTACTTTCATCAGTATAAATAATTTATCTTCCCATATTATCAGCACTTTCTCTGCAACTCAGAGTCTTTGAATGTTGACAAGAGCACTTGAAGGGTGAAGGAATTTGCACAAGGTCAGACAGTCTGAATCACTAGAATAAAAGTCGTTCTGGTTCCAAGGCTAGCTCCCTATATATTGTCTCTGCTGTAGCCTGATCAATTATTGTTATTAAACAATTTCCAGAAATCTGTGAAAAGACAGAGGGAAAGGAGAAAAGGGATTCAAGATCAACTTCTTTGAGTAGGCTCCTTCCTGGAGACTTGTGAGGAGAGATGAATATAGTTGGAGGGGTGGGGAGTGAGAAACAGAAAAAGAGAGAGGGTGAGAAACAGAGACAGAGGATGAGAAATAGACAAAGAGACAAAAGAGTGAGAGATAGACAGAGAAACAGAATAGACAGAGACAGACAATGAGAAACAAAGAGAGAGAATGAGAAACAGAGAAAAAGAGATAAACAATGAGAAACAGAAGAGATAGAGAGACAGAATGAGAAACAGAAAGAATGAGAACACAGACAGAGAGTGAGAAACAGAGACACGGAGAGTGAGAAACAAAGACAGAGAGAATGAGAAAGAAATAGAGAGACAAAGAGTGAAAAGCAGTGATAGAGACAGTGAGAAATAGAAACAGAGGGTGAGAAACAAAGAGAGACAGAGAAATAAAAGAGATAGAGAGACAGAATGAGAACACAGAGAGACAAAGTAAGAGACAGAGTGAGAAACAGAGACACAGAGAGAGTGAGAAACAAAGACAGAATGAGAGAGATAGAGAGACAAAGAGTGAAAAGCAGCTCTAGAGACAATGGGAAATAGAAACTGAGAGAGATAGAAACAGAAGAGATAGAGACAATAAGAAACAGAGACAGAAAGTGAGAGAGACAGAGAGAGAGTGAGAAGCAGAGAGACAAAGACAGAAACAGACAGAGTGAGAAACAGAAGACAGAAATAGAGAGTGAGAGAGAGAGAGAGAGACAGAGGCAGAGATAGAGAAACAAAGACAGAAACAGAACAGAGAGTGAGAAACAGAGACAGACATTCAGAGAGTGGGACCTCATGACCATTGCTGAGAAAGTGATAGGAGAGAGGATTATAACTCTTAAGTCTGACTGAGAATCAATCCATCATATGACAAGAGAAATGATTATTAAATAACAAAATCCTGGGAAGATCCCTGATCCTTTCCAAAAAATTTACCCCATCTAAACCAATTTATCTAGGTGGAGTCATTGCCCCACTCAATTAGAGAACCTTACAAAGAATTTAATGTAAGATGAATTCTGACCCATTGTGTTCCACTCAGCCAGGTTTGATTGAGCAAAGGTGGACCACGTTTTTGTCTAGATTCCCCTAGGTGAGGGTAGTCTGGGTGAGAGAGAAGTTTCTTTGCTTAAGATTGAATGTCAAGTCCTCCAATCCCTCACTGGAATAAGCCCATCTCTCATTATAATAGTCATTCTTTTCATTAAGAGTTAACTAGTCAGAGTTGATTGCCACTCTCTGTACCCATTCTTCCAAGGGCATAAAAACAGGGAGTGACTGCAAGAGGAGTCTTTGGCCTTCAAGAGTGCCACTGATTCCTTTTATTAATTATCTACTTGCATGATTAATAAAATGGTTAATTACTCAGAAATTTTGTCTTCCCAATGGGGAAGGGCACAGCGCATTCCTGAACAGACCTGGAGCTGAAAACTTTCCTATGTCTCCCTAGTTCCTGCCTTAAGTCTCAGCTGGTGGACCTGAAAGCTAAGGGGTATTGGAAGGAATTGATGGACAAGGTGAAGCCAGACATTGTGATAAAGGACTGGTAAGTGAGGCTGGAGTCTGGGGGAAAAGAGGACCTTCTCACTCCTGGAAGCAACTTCATCCTCACCATAACCTTGTGAAGAAATAGAATTTCTCATTTTTTAGATAGGGGATCTAAAGACTTATTCAAGGTCACACAAGATATCAGTGACAAGGTTAGAGATGCACTAGAAAGAAGGCTGGACTTAGACTCACGGGTCCTCAGTTTCAATGATGCTCTACCACTTGCTACCTCTTAGATCTTGGGCATCTCACTACTACACCACTCCGGTCCTCAGTTTCTGTGAAAATGAGTGGGTTGAATTTAAGTGTCCTTCCAGCTCTGGTGCTATTCTTCATCATTTCCCTCTCCCCATTACTCTCCCACCCACAGGTTTGCAGCCAGAAGTGACTGTGGCTGCATGTACCGTATCCGTGTGAAACTGTTGTCAGCTACCAAGGAGGTCTTAGCTGAATTTAATCCAGCCCCTGTTTACATCGAGCAGTGGAGTGATGCTGAATGGCAAGAGGTCAGGGAATCGTGGGGGAAAGGGAGGGATACATGGCAGTCAAGGGTGGGAGAAGGGATGCTGCTCACTGCTTTCCCGTTTCAGCTCCTCCAGCAAAGCTTCTGGTTTGCCCACCAAGGTGATACATCAGAACAATTTTGAAAGTTACATGCTGAACTTATCATATATTTTAAAAAGAAAAGCAAACTTTACATAAGAAACCCTTATAATTTCATGTACAGTCTTCATATAAATATAAATATTACTATATAAATGGAAATACCCATTTCAAAGATAGTGGAAAGAACAATGAATTTGACATAAGTTTAAATCCCAATTTTCCACTTGCTACCTATTTGCAAATCCCCATTATCTGTTGGTTCCAAAGAAATGGACATGATAAATTCATGCTAGGGTTTGCCACTAATAAATGACTAACTAGTTCTCTGGCTTCTCACAGATTTCCTATACATTCTCCAATTACCCTTCAAGAGTTCGCTACATCCACTTCCAGCATGGAGGCAAAGATACTCAGTGCTGGGCTGGCTGGTATGGCCCAAGTGTCACCAACAGTAGCATCACCATCGGCCCGGAGGTCGCTAGGAAATCCAATCCTGCATGAGGGAAGGACTTTCGGCCTTAAGATCCTTTCAGCAAAACTGAGGACATCAGTTAGGAATGGCAAAACAAATTGTACCTATATATAATGGAACATCACTCTACTATAAGTAGGGATGAATATGAAAAATTCAGGGACTTATATGAGCTGATTCAGGGTGACGCTTCATAGCTGTGTGGCCTTGTATCAGAAAGTTACTTAACCTCTAATTTTGGATAGGAGTATAGTTCATGACCAATTACAGACAAAAAGGGACATGGAAAGTAAAATGGACAATTTTTATGACATTAAATTAAAATATTTTGCATAAACAAAACCAATGCAGCCAAAATAAGAAAACCAGGGAAATAGAAGGGAAATTTTATAGCAAGTTTTTCTGATACAGGTCTCATTTCTGAAATATATAGGGCAGATATCTACTAGCTATGTGACCCTGGGCAAGTCACAATAGCAATTGCCTTGAAAAGGAAGAAAAAGAAAATCTGAAACATAGGAAACTGAACCATATCTATAAAAATAAGGACCATTTCCCAATTGCTAAATGGTCAAATGATATAAGCAGGCAATTTTCAAAAGAATAAATTAAAGCTATCAGTAGCAATATGAAAAAATATTCTTAATCATTAATAAAGAATTGCAAATTAAAAACCATTCTGAAGTACTCTTTCACACCTATCAAATTAGCCAAAAATAAAAATGAGAAATGTTGGAGGGGATGAGATAAAAATAGGTTACTAATGCATTGTTGGTGGAGCTATGAATTAGCCCAAGCATTCTGGAGAACAATTTGGAACTGTATCCAAAGGACTATAAAATTGTGCATTCCCTTTGAACCCAGTAATAGCACTACTAGTTCTATACCCCAAAGAGATTTAAAAAAAAAAAAAAAAAAGGAAAGGGATCCATATATACAAAAATATTTATAGCAGATCATTTTTTGGTGGCAAAGAACCAGAAACTGAGGTGATGCCCATCAATTAGGAACTGACCAGACATGTTATTGTATATGATTGTGATAGAATGCTTTTGTCTATAAGAAATGATGGAGACAGTTTCAGAAAAATCTGGGAAGACTTCTATGAAATCATGTAAAGTGAGCAGAACTAGAATATTGTACAATATTGTAATGAAAATCAACTGAAAAAACATAGCAATTACAATCAATATAATGATCCACAATTCCAAAGAATCATGATGAAAAACACTATTACCTTCAGAGATAGAGAGCACCTTTCAGTGCTGTCTGGAAATTTTTTTTTCTATTTATTTTTTTGACTTTCTCTTCTCCCACTCCAACATGACTAATGTGGAAACATGTTTTGCATGATTTAGTGTATATAATATGCATTGTATTTCCTTTTTTTAAAAATAGTTTTTTGTTTACAGAACATATACATGTGTAATTTTCAACATTGTCCCTTGCAATCACTTTTGTTCCAACTTTTCCCTTCCCTCCCTCCACCCCCTCCTCTAGATGGCAGGCAGTCTCATACATAGTAAACATATTAAAGTATATCTTAAATGCAATATGTGTGTACAGAGCTGCACAGTTCTCTTGTTGCACAAGAAAAATCGATTCAGAAAGGTAAAAATAACTTGGGAAGAAAAACAAAAAATGCATTGCATTTCTTGCCTTCTCAGTGGGTAGGAGAAAGGATGAAAGAGGAGAGAGAATTTGGAATGCAAAAATAATTTTTTAAAATAAATTAAAATCTAATTGTTTAAATTTTAATTTATTTTTAAAAGAGAAATTAAAAGAAATTATTTTTTAAACAAAACAAAACAAAAAGAAAGACTGGGAATACTACCAACTTTGCAAAAAATCACAGAGATGGATAAAACACTGGGAACAGCTTTGGGAATTAGACTTCCTTAGAGTCTGCTGCTGGAGCCAGAAGGAACTGAAACCAAACTCAGGTTGAAGACATTTTTATCTCTCAGCTTCCCAACTTTAGTTTTCAATAATCACTTTTTATATAAAGTCAATCTGGAGTTAGTTTAGAGGAGGAGGAGGGCAGGAGATGGAAGGTTCCTAGCCTTCCAGCCACATCCAGCTCTCTTGCTCCAGTTATAGAGGAGTTCACTTTGGTCACTGATATATAGTGTACAGCTTTACCCGTACAAGCTACTCTTGTCCCAAAGAGCTCAAGAGCACCCGAGAAAATGGGGTCCCTGGTTTCTTCAGTCACTTTCCACCTCAAGATTCCTTCCTGGAGGCCAAATTCCAACTGCCAGACCAAGGAATAGGTAGAACGGGATGCTATAGGTTGCAGGGCCCAGCATCTCACTGACCTTTAAAAAGTCTAAGGTCAACACACCCTATGACTCCTTCAATACTCAGCAATATCTCCTCTTTTTAGTTCATAATGTCCAACTTTATCACCTAATCCAGATCCAATTCGCAAAATGTGCCCTCTTCTTCCAGTGTTGGGTTCATAACCTTTCTCTTCCCCAACTTCTGTCCTGATACTAAGAGATCTCAATGTATATATAGATGCTCCCTCACATCCACTATCTTCTCAGATACACTTCCTCTTCTACCAATCACGAAGGACGTATGTTTGAGCTTGCCATCACCCACAAGTGCTAAACTTCCATGATCAAGATTTCTGAAATTGCTGTTTCACCACAGCATTTTTGTCAGTTACCATTTCTTCTCTCCCTAGCATTATTCATCATCTTCATCGTTAAGTCCATTCCCTCCACCTCTCTAATTTTTCCCCAGATCATCATTCCCGCACCTGGCTATGTTCTCCTTCCTTCCCTATCTCCATGTCTTGATCAACCAACTCAGTCCTACACTATCCTCTGCTATCAAATCCTTAGTTCTATCTCTAGTCATACTTTATCATATCCCAGTCAAGAGGAATTATTATACAGTACATTAATAACCAAGATTAAATCGAGATCCAGGCTTTTCTCTTCCTCTTTAAGGAAACTTTCTCTGTCTCTGGAGGATTACACTGGCTGATGAGATATTAGCCCTCAAGGAACATGCTCTTCAGTTTTGGGTGGGACCCCTCCAGCTAGGAAATCTTATCTCTGTTTAAACAGAATGGGAAAGGGGTCAACAGTTCTTGTACTCTTCCATTAGAGTTTAAGGAGGACCCAGCTCCTGAAGGGGAAAACCAACCAGAATATGGTTAGTGATGGATTCAGTTGTCCTGATTACTGGAGGTGGCTGAGTTTCTTGATCAAATTTTATTTTCATCAGGAGGAGCTAAAGACATCAAGTTCACTTCCTTTTTAAATGTCCACCAGGACTGAGTTTCACCTGTCAAGGGAATTCCCTTTCAAAAGGGTTACTTTAAGGCTTTCAGGGTCTCCATTGGGCATTGATAGAAACCAAGAAAAACCACTGGCCATCAATTTATTATTAGCCAATTTAATGAATAAATTGTTAATTACCAGAAACTCTGTTTCTTGGGGGGTTTTCATTCTTCATATGACTCTGGATTATTTCTACCACCTATTACCACTCTAATTCATGGACTTCTGAATTAAGTAAAGAAAATCACAAAAACAAGGTGACTGGTCCACTACATATTTGTTTCTTTTCTTTTTTTTTTTAATCTTAATTGGGCCTTGACTACAGCCAAGAATTATAATAAGAACATAGATTTTTTTAAATTATCAAGAGCTTTCCAATATCTCATTTGATCTTCATGACATCCCTGGAAGGAAGGTGTTATTATTATCTCTATTTAACAGATGAGGAGACTGGGGAGATAGGTTAAGTGATATTCCAGGGTCACAGAGCTAGTAAGTAAATGAAGCTGGATTTAAATTAAGGTCCTCAACTCCAGGCTCATCATTTCTTCCACTGCTTCTTTGTATTCCATTATTCCACCTTCCATAGCAGCTAGGTGCCTTGAAATTAGGAAGACTCATCTTCCTGAATTCAAATCTGACCCCAGACACTAACTGTATGACCCTGGGCAGTCACCTCATCATTTTTGCCTCAGTTTTTTCATCTGTAAAATGAACTTCATTTGTAAAATCTATAAAAATGAAAAGGAAATGCAAAACCATTCCAGTATCTCTGCCAAGAAAATTCCATATAAATCAAAAAGAGTTGGACATGAATGAAACAGCTGAACAACAATAATCCCATCTTCCATAGTAGATATTTCAAACCTCATCTTTCTTCAAACTTCTTTATCTCTCTTTCACACACACACACACACACACACACACACACAACTAAGACCTCGCCTCATACTTCATCAAAAAGAAAAAAAAAATCAAGATCAGTTGCTGAAAGTTCCCTCTTCTACTCTTTTCATCTCACATCAATCAAATACCTTCTCTTGTAAATTCTTCACTATGGTCTCAAATGGCAATGTGGCTCTTCTATTTGCAAGACCAATCTGTTCTTACTTTTTTTTTTTCCCTGAGGCTACTGGGATTAAGTGACTTGCCCAGGGTCACACAGCTAGGAAGTGTTAAGTGTCTGAGGTCAAATTTGAACTCAGGTCCTCCTGACTTCAAGGCTGGTGCTCTATCCACTTCCACACCTAGCTACCCCTGCCCAACCCATTCTTAAGAAGCATTCACTGAATCCCATCATCTTTAACAGTGATTTCATTATTGTCAAGGGCACATCTCAGTTGAACTAGCTGCTAACCTTAGTGTCCCCCTCAACTCTTTACTTTCTACATACAGAATTGCTTGGTTTCCAAATCTTGGCACTTCTATCTTGCATGTGCCTTTCTTGTATGACTTCTTTCTCATACAAACTTAAATGGACTTACATTCTCTGGAGAACTCCTTTCTTATACAATGGCTGATGAGGGTTTGATCTAGGGCTGGAATGGGTCTGCGGTTCTTATCTCTCCAAAGTTCTATGGGCGGGTCCATAGCGAAAGAATTTCCCCTACTCAAAGCTGTGATAAGAAAGGCTTTATTGATTAGAAATAAACGCCAAGATGTCTTGGCAGGGCAAAATCAGCTTCCAGAAAGAAGTAATATTGCAAAGAAACATAATCTGAAAACTTTATACAGAAACAGAATAATAGAACAGGATAGGCAAAACTACTTAAGTTTATATCTGAAAAGGCCTTCTTGCTTCCAGAGGATGTGAGGCCATTGTATAAGAAAGGAGTCCTTCTCCAGACAATGTAAGTCCTTTTAAGTTTGTATAACGTTTTTATTGGTGATTACTGGGCTGTCTGGTTTTGTTCTCATCATCTTCATCCTGTTTGCCTCAGTTTTATCATTTACAAGATGAATTGAAAAAAGAAATGGCAAACCACTTGACATTGAGAGAGAGAGAGACAAAGACAGAGGAGGAAGGGAGGGAAAGAAGAAGGGAGGGAGGGAGAGAAAAGGAAGAAGAGAGAGAGGGAAAGAAGGAGAGAGAAAGGGAGGGAGGGAGAGAGAAAGAAGGCAAAAAGAAAGAAAGGAAGGAACAGAGAGAAGGAGAGAGGAAGAAAGAGGGAAAGAAAGAGAGGGGGAAGGAAGGAAGGAAGGAAGGAAGGAAGGAAGGAAGGAAGGAAGGAAGGAAGGAAGGAAGGAAGGAAGGAAGGAAGGAAGGAAGGAAGGAAAAGAAAATTCACATAAAAGAACGGTATCATCTCAGAACTAGAGAGAGAGATTCTGAAAGCCTGGAAAAGAGCAAGCCTGAAATTCTAGCTAACCTCTGAGGAACAAAGGAAGGACCCGGCTGTGGCGGAGGAGCAAGGAGGGGCAGTCACTTCGTCTTCAGACGAGCAGAACGAGAGCAGCCCCCAGAAGTTGGGCGGGCTTTCTCTCCGCTTCCCCCCGTGGGTGGCTGTCTATCCACCACGTCCAGCATACTCCGCTGTTTCACGCCACCATCTCCAGAAACTGAATTTTACCTCAACCAGCAGGACACTGGGAGGGAAGATAACAGAGCTGTTTAGTTAGGCAGAGAGCCCAAATTCTGCCAAAATCGCAGGCATTTTCCTAACTGGGAGCTCAAAGCAATTACGTCTGAACTCCTGAAGCAGAGTAAGAGAGAAACACCTGGAACTCGGGGGCCGTTATATCTCCCCCAGGCTTAAAAACAGCTTATTATGCTCCGCGTCTTACTGGCGAGCGAAGGGGATTGCACTAAACGGTCCCATCTACCTCGGTTTCTAAGCTCCCGTGATCACTACCGCCAGAAAAGAGGCACCTGCTCTAGAATCCCGCTCGCCGTAAGCGTGGGAGGCGAGAGGCCAGTCCTCTCGCCGTGCAGAGGATGGAAAACTGCATTTCCCAGCTCCCTCGCGGAGTCCCAGTAACGGCAGCCGGCTGCGGGGGCGGGCTGGGAGCGGAGTGTTGACGGAAGTGGCCGAGGCCGGAGTCTCCGAGTGCCCGAGGAGAGTGCCGGGGCAGCCTTCTCCGGGCCGGCCCGAGCCCGCTGCGGAAGCCCAGGTTTCTGCCTCGCGGGAGCATGGCTGGGAAAGAGGCTGGGATCTGGTCTGCTGGGGAAAGTGGGGGGTGGGGGAGGGAAGGAGGAGCCGGGGGGCCGGGACTTCTGGGGCTCCTCCCCGGCCCGGAGCCGAGGGGGCCCTGCCGGAAGGGATGCGCAATGTTTGGGCGCAGCCTGCGGTCTCCCTGACACGCCTCTAGTCAGTTGATTTGCAGTCATCCCTGGGGGAAAGTCACCCGGAGCCCAGGCTGTCAGCCAGGCCGAGTTTAGCTTTGGCTCCTTGCGCGCTCTCGCTGCTGGAGGTAGGGGGTGAAGGGCATTGTCACCCGTCACCCAGAGGGAGCCGAGCCAAGGGATCCCCAGCGCTGGCTCTGGGAGACTGCTGAAGGGGGCTGGGAGAGAGGCTGGGGAAGATAAGATTTAGTTTCTCCCCTCCCCCACCTTGACTGCTGCGTTTCTGCGCTCTGCTTCTCCCTCTTATCTCCAGGTGCTCCACCCGTGTCCTAGGGAGAGATCGGAGTACCGAGACTGGGCTAATAATTACTTGCCCTTAGTGCTCACGGCCCAGAGGAACAGTAGCAGGACTAACCAGTCCCTCTGGGACTTGGCTTTGCCCTAGCTCCTGTGCAGCCCTCCAATTTATTCGTAGGCACGGAAAAGACCGATTTTATTATGAACCGGAACTGAAGAGGTAGCAGCAAAAGGAGAGTCTTTTTTGAAAGACTTTTGAAAAGCAAGCTGCCCTCCATCACCCGACAAGTGAGAACCGACTTGCATTACTTTTTAATTGTTGGAAGTGGCGAATGAAACGTTAGAACAGGAACGGACTTTAGAACAGAGAATGTCAAGGCCTGAAATGACTTCCGAACGCAGACTATCAGAGCTGGGGGGTAGCTTAGAACACCAATGCTGGCCTGAGAGAGCGTCTTTCTGTCCTCCTCATTTAACACATGAGGGAAGGGAGGACCAGATCAGGGAAGGGCTTTGCTTGGCAAGTAATGGCTTAGCCACTGATTCAATGATATAATAATAATGACAAGAACATCTTCTATAACACTTAAAGGTTTGCAAAGCACTTTGTAATCGATTCCATTTAATCTCTACAGCAATACTGTTGGGAAGTACCATTATTTTTAGAAGCAGCAGTGGGTGGTGCATTGGTTAGAGTCTTGTACCTGGAGTCAGGAAGTTGTTCAGGGATAGCTGGTTCTCTCTGACCTGATTGGCAAAGATACTGCAGTAGTCTGCCATTTCCATCTCAGGCTCATTTTACAGATGAGGAAACTGAGGCAAACAGAGTGGAGTGATTTGCCAGTCACTTAGCTAGTTATCGACTGAGATTAGATTTGAGTGTGGTAGATGATTCTTCCTCACTCCAGGTCTGACAGCCACCTACAACTGGGAGACAAGCATTTATTAAGTTCCTACTATATACCAGGAACTGTATTCTGCATTTAAAAAACAGTTCTTGATTTCAAGGATCATACATTCTTTTGGAATGTAGAATATATGCACATGTGGATTTTAAGCCCTGGATTAGGCAATATGTGTTTTCTTATGTATTTAGATAATTATAGAATTGATCTTTAAAAGGTATCAGGATGAAGGCGATATTGAAGTCAGACTTGGGTTTGACAGTTCATAGCTATGTGAAAATCACCTAACTGTTCTGAACTTAAATTTTCTAAATTCAGCCTCAAATACTTACTAGCTAAGTGATCCAGAGCAAGTCACTTAACATCTTAACAAGGTGCTTAGTACAATCCTTAGCACTTAATAAATGTTTGTTCCCCTTCCACTTTACTGTTGAGCAAATTGAGGCAGAAAGAGGTTAATCGACTTGCCAAATCTAGCTATATCTGAGGCTGGATTTGAACTCCTGACTTCAAGTCCAGTACTCTTTCTCCCCTCATTCCACCTAGTGCCAACTAACTTTTTCTATCACTAAGTAATATAAGAAAGGCAAATAAAATTTCTATACTCATGGAGTTAAATGATGGAGACAACAGGCTGACAATTAAGATACATCCAAAGTAAATTGGAAGTCATATCAGCAGAGAAGGCACTGGGAATTGGGAATGAGGGAAAGTAACACTAGAATGTTTTTCAGAATTTTTTACAAGAAACTTCTTATAGAAGGTAGAATTTAAACTAAATCTTGAAAGAGGCCAGGGAAGTCATAGAGACCAGGAGAGAAGGCATTCCAGGCCCAGTGTGAAGGCAACAAGTCGGGAAATGAAACATTGTTTACAAGAATCAACAAGAAAGGAATATTGGAGGGGAGTAAAGTGTTAAAAAAAAAAAAATAGAAAGATTGGGAAAGAGAAGGATTATGAAAGACTTTGTTGTTATTGGGTTTTTTAAATATTTTCCCCGAAGTTGCATATGAAGATACATGAAAGGTTTTGATTGCCAAACACAGGACTTTCTATTGGATCCTGGAGGCAATAGGGAGTCACTGGAGTTTATTGAATAGGGGAGTGCCATGGTTAATCCTTGTAGAAAAAGGTGAGCCATTCTGTAAAGTGGTCCTAGTCCAGAGCTCTCCCTCTTGTGCCAGTTGCTTCTTGTGGTTTAGTTAAGAATCTGTTCAGAATGACTTTTATGGAAATGTTTTGTACAATTTCCCATGTGCCTTCTCAGTGGCAATGAGGGTGGGGAAGGAGAAAGGGATAGAATCTGGAACTCAAAGTTCTAAAAACAAATGTAAAAAGTTGTTTTAGATGTAACCGGGAAAATAAAATGCTAATAAATTAGAGAAGCTGTTCAGAAAACTCAAATGAAGCTTTCAAAGCATTTTATGCTGCCCAATGTTTCAAACTCCACACTCTCCCTGTCCGTTTTCATGTTGTCAGATTCCAATTGCTTCCTCCCCTTCCCTGTTTAGACACTGCCTCCTTCCAAGCTTGTACAACTGTGGATGATTCCCCGTTGCTACTTCGGGCACCAGGGCCATGGCCTCCATCAATGAGCTGCCCGAGAACGTCCTCCTGGAGCTGTTCTCCCTGATACCAGCCCGGGAGCTGCTGAGGCACTGCCGGCCAGTCTGCAGCCTGTGGAGGGACCTCATCGACCTGGTGTCCCTGTGGAAACGCAAGTGCCAGAGGGAGGGCTTCGTCTCCGAGAACTGGGACCAGCCAGTGGCCGACTGGAAGATTTTCTACTTTCTCTGCAGTCTCCGGAGGAACCTGATCCGCAACCCCTGTGCTGAAGGTGGGTCTCCTTCCCTCTCACCTCTCCAAAGCTGTCTCATACTCTAGGCATGTAGACTCTATGGGAGCTGGGTAGCCCAATGCACTTGGAGTCAGAAAAGCCGCTTTAAGTCCCAGCTCTGAAAGTTTCCACCCATGTGATCATGGGCAAGTTACTTCCCTTGAAAGATGTCAGGCAAAGTAATATTGACATTAATAGTAACACAAAGAGGGTTGGGCATAGGGCTGGTGAAATAGACAGACAGGAACCCCACCCTTGTCACAAGCTTGACCTCAACAGCAGCAGCCTCTCTTGGGAACATCCTGTTTGTTACTTTGTAGCAGAGAGCTGTGTTTGTGCTTAGTCCTGCCCTACTCTTGAGGACCCTGTGGTCCATATTGTCCCCTGCTATTTCCTTCTCCAGTTAAGTGACTTGT
This sequence comes from Sminthopsis crassicaudata, assembly GCF_048593235.1. Classification (NCBI taxonomy): domain Eukaryota; kingdom Metazoa; phylum Chordata; class Mammalia; order Dasyuromorphia; family Dasyuridae; genus Sminthopsis; species Sminthopsis crassicaudata. The sequence goes on along the minus strand of NC_133619.1, from coordinate 619,598,196 downwards.
CCAGGATCACACAGCTGGTGGGTGAGGGCTTTGCCGTCATAATCCCATCTAACCATTCTCTTCTCTAAATATCCCGTTTCCTCCCCATGACTCCAACATCCGGCTCCCTACCTGCCTCCCCCATGGAACTCAAGATTCTGCTGCTTCTTTTTCTAGAGGGGTTGGAATTTTGGAGAATTGATCAGAACGGAGGAGATAATTGGAAAGTGGAAGAAGCCCCTGGAGCTCATGGGAGAGACTTTCCAGATCCCAGAGTCAAGAAATACTTTGTTACCTCCTATCAGTAAGAGGAAGCCTGACTTGAGTGGGCTCTGGGGAGAGGGAGGGATCCGGGAGGATAAAGCCAACGAATCCCTGGGCAGAAGTAATAACAATTATAATAGCTAACATTTATATAGCACCTTCTTTTTTTTTTTTTTTTTTTTTTTTATTATATATATATATATATATATATATTTTATAATATTATCCCTTGTATTCATTTTTCCAAATTACCCCTCCTCCCTCTATTCCCTCCCCCCGACGACAGGCAATACCATACATTTTACATGTGTTACAATATAGTCTAGGTACAATACATGTGTGTGAATATCATTTTCTTGTTGCACAACAAACATTAGAATCCGAAGGTACATGCAACCTGGGCAGACAGATATTAGTGCTAACAATTCACATTCCCCTCCCAGTGTTTCTTCTCTGGGTGTAGCTACCCCTGTCCATCATTGATCAACTGGAAGTGAGTTGGATCTTCTTTATGTTGAAGATTTCCACTTCCATCAGAATACATCCTCATACAGTATTGTTGTTGAAGTGTACAGTGATCTTCTGGTTCTGCTCATTTCACTCAGCATCAGTTGGTTTAAGTCTCTCCAGGCCTCTCTGTATTCCTCCTGCTGGTCATTTCTTACAGAGCAATAATATTCCATAACCTTCATATACCACAATTTACCCAACCATTCTCCAACTGATGGACATCCATTCATCTTCCAGTTTCTAGCTACAACAAAAAGAGCTGCCACAAACATTTTGGCACATATATGTCTCTTTCCGCTCTTTAGTATTTCTTTGGGATATAATCCCAGTAGTAGCGCTGCTGGGTCAAAGGGTATGCACAGTTTGATAACTTTTTGGGCATAATTCCAGATTGCTCTCCAGAATGGCTGGATTCTTTCACAACTCCACCAGCAATGTATTAGTGTCCCAATTTCCCCACATCCCCTCCAACATTTGTCATTATTTGTTCCTGTCATCTTAGCCAATCTGACAGGTGTGTAGTGGTATCTCAGAGTGGTCTTAATTTGCATTTCTCTGATCAGTAGTGATTTGGAACACTCTTTCATGTGAGTGGATATAGTTTCAATTTCTTCCTCTGAGAATTGTCTGTTCATATCCTTTGATCATTTATCAATTGGAGAATGGTTCGGTTTCTTATAAATTATGGTCAGTTCTCTATATATTTTGGAAATGAGACCTTTGTCAGAACCTTTGTTTCTAAAAATATTTTCCCAATTTGTTACTTCCCTTCTAATCTTGTTTGCATTAGTATTATTTGTACAGAAACTTTTTAGTTTGATGTAATCAAAATCTTCTATTTTGTGATCAATAATGATCTCTAGTTCTCCTCTGGTCATAAATTCCTTCCTCCTCCACAAGTCTGAGAGGTAGATTATCCTCTGTTCCTCTAATCTATTTATTATCTCCCTCTTTATGCCTAAATCATGGACCCATTTTGATCTTATCTTGGTATATGGTATTAAGTGTGGATCCATATCTAATTTCTGCCATACTAATTTCCAGTTTTCCCAACAGTTTTTTCCGAATAATGAATTTTTATCCCTAATGTTGGAATCTTTGGGTTTGTCAAAGATTAGATTGCTATAGATGTACCCTTTTTTGTCCTTTGTATCTAATCTGTTCCACTGATCTACCGGTCTATTTCTTAGCCAATACCAAATGATTTTGGTGACTGCTGCTTATATAGCACCTTCTATGTGCTAGGTACTGAGCCACATACTTTGCAAATATTAAATCTATTCCCATTTTACAGATGAGGAAACTGAGGCAAATAGGGTAAAATGGCTTGTCCAGGATCACACAGCTAGTAAGAATCTGAGGCTGGATTTGAGCTCAGGGAGATGAGTCTTCCTGACTTCAGGCCTGGCACTGTATGCACTATGGCTGCCCTAAATTACCAATTCCTCATGTTTAAAGGAAGTCCTTAATTTCCAGGGAGGTAACCTAACTTCCCTACCTCATTCATCCATGATTCAGACAGATGCCGGGAGAGGGAGTCACAAGAGGGCCCCACATCTGGCATCCCTTGGCTGCATGGTGGGGTGGGTATCTGAAGATGCCAGGATGAGGAAGAAGCAGCACAGCTCTATATAGAGCAGACCTAGGCACAGCTGCCTTCTTATGTCTCCCCAGTACCTGCCTCAAGTCTCAGATGATAGACCTGAAAGCAGAGGGATATTGGAACGAACTGATGGACGTCGTGAGGCCGGACATCGTCGTCAAGGACTGGTGAGTGGGTCTGGAGCATACAGGGATGGGGACGCTGTCATACTCAGGCACTCCATCCTCACCGTGACCTTGTGAACAAGGCAAGGGAGGGTCATTTGGCCTGAAACCCTGGCAGGCACCCTATAACCACCCTGGCTTCCTATTGCCTCACCAATTTACTCTTCATTTGGCTGTCAAATGGATCATTGTGAAGTTCTCCTTACTCCTGTTAACTCCAGGATCAGATACAATCCTCTTCACATCCCCGCTCCAGATTTGACACTAGATCTGAACTGGGTTTCTCACTCTTCCCGTGACATGCCATCTTCCACTCCACTGCCTTTGTATAGGTTATCTCAGATATGGACCCTCCCCCTTCTGCCTCTAGGACTACTTCCTTGGAAGCTCAGCTCAAGGCTTCTCCCCAAGTTCTCCACCTTTCCAGTTATCACTGCCCCCTCCTGAAATTATCTTAAAGTGGTATATGCCTATGCAAATATAGTTTCCTTTGTTAGAATATAAATTTTCTGAGGGCACCCAATACCTGGCACATAAATTCTTAATTTGTAGTAGTCCCAAGAGAAAGGACATGATATGCCCTTAATGTAATCCAGCTGTACCTTGAGTTAGGAAGTGTGGGAAAATCCACCTCAGAACATTTATAATTGTAATATATACATATATACATATATAAACATCAGCTCCTCCCCAGTTTCTTAAACTGTAGGCCGTGATCCCATATGGGACCTCATAACTGAATTTGGGGAGGGTCTGCAAATTATCAATAAATATTTGATACCTATTTCATATATATGCGTGTATGTGTGTATACAAAGATACATCTATATTCAGTCACATAAAACTTTCTCAGGTGAAAACGATTAGAAAAAGTTGAAGTCCTGGTCTGCTCTTATCTTACAGATGAGGAAACAGACTTGTAGAGAAGTGAAATGATTCCCAGAGTTATACAGACTGTAAATATCAGAATCTGAATCCAGTTCTTTTTAATTTCAAGGCCATTGCTCTTTCTTCTGCCCATTTTATTGCATGTCCCAGATAGAAAGCTGGATGTTATAAAGGGGCATCTCAGTCTAGATGCAATGGACTAGATTGAAAAAATATTCCTATAAATCCTATAAATATAGCATGCATATATATATATATATATATATATATATATATATATAAATAAAATTTAAATTATGTTTCAATAGTGACTGAAAAAAAGACAGATCTTTCAACAGACCTAGGGATTTGAGTGGTCCTTCTTTCCCTCAGGTTTGCTGCCAGATACGACTGTGCCTGTCGCTACCAGATCTGTGTGCAGTTACTATCGGCTAACTTCCTCGTCCTGGATACATTTGAGCCCCCACCGATGGAGATCAAGCAGTGGAGTGATTGCAAGTGGAGAGAGGTCAGTAATGTCCAAGTTCTAAGGAGCTTTTCCCATTTCAACTCTGTCCCCACTCTACTTCGTCTCTGAAGGAGCTTGGTCAGAGAATACATTATAGAAGAGCTTCTTAAGTAAGGATACATTAACTTTTTATATATACGAGTACCTACTTATATTTATAAAACATCCTATATATTTTTCTAAATATATACATTTATAAAATTTATATTGTTTCAATAACGATATTTCAAAGTTACCATTTATTTTGTAATCTTATGTACTTTATTTTATGCATTTAAAAACATGATTGAGAAGGGAACCATAGGCTTCACAAGCAGGATCCAGGACACAAAAAAAGGTTAAGAATTCCTGCCTTACAGCCCAGACCTTTCTGCCTCATGCTCTCTCCATCCTCTATTCTCCTCTCCCTTCAATCTCGCCAACTCATAGTTAAGAACCATAGGCCCACCCCCACCAAGTGACTAACTCTGTCCTCCCTCAGGTCTCCCACACATTCTCCAACTACCCCCGTGGAGTCCGTCACATCCGCTTTCAGCATGGTGGCAAAGACACTCAGTATTGGGCCGGATGGTACGGCTCACGAGTCACCAACAGCAGCATCACCATTGGCCCCGAGGTCCCCAGGAAATCCAATTGTACAGAAGAGGCAGCCAGATGTAGCCACTAGATCCAGACCCAGATGAGATGAAGGTGACGGCATCTTCCTACTTTTGCAGGGTTTCAATAAACACTTTCCTTAGAGACAGCCTAGAGTTGGTTTGAGGAAAGAGGAAAGCATGGGGTCGGGGTTGAATGGTGCAGGCTCTCCCAGAGGTATTCTCAATCCCAGGTCAATCAGGGTTTCCCCATCTCTGAGCAACAATCCACAGGAAGCTGCCCTCAGGTCTTTTATTGAAACAAAAATAGTCCCATGTACAATGGCCGTTTGTGTCCAGAGGCCCTAAGTATGGCAGAAAATAGGTCTTAAGTTCTTTCCATCCCCTCCCTGGGACTCCAAGGCTAGTAAGGAGCTGGTAGATGGAGCCAATCTCGAGTCTGGTCTCTTAGACAATGGGGTAACAGCCCTTGAAGCCAGGGGTGCAGTTCCAGGCCATGAGGGGCCCATGACAGCTGCCAAAATCCAGTCCTGTGTGAGCTAGGGAGCCTGCTTCAGCTGCTCTTGTGAGCCCTCTCCTCCACGTACAGTTGCATCTATTAGAAGGAAACCATGATAGATGGTTAAAGGTTGGGTTTCTGTGGCATTTTATTTTCACATTTCACAGATGAGAACACTAAAGCTCAAAGGAGAAAAACACTTGCCTTGGGTTATACAAATCCTACTTGGAAGAAGGAAAAATCTTTTTTCTATTTGCTGCCAGAGAGCAAGGGTTAGAAGAGAGAAGCAAATTTGGCTTTGGCAGCAGGAAAAAACGTCCCAATCCCTATCTCTTAGTGGGGGTCATTCAAAAGTGACACAGGCTGCCATAAGGAGATATTAAACTTCCCTTTAGCTCGCTTCAAGCAAGACCAATTGGAAGCTTTTTTTGGGGGCGGGGCAGGGTTGGACCAGCTGGCCACTATGATCCTGCATAAGGATTAAAATATATATAAAGACCTGTAGCCTGCCCACTCTCTTCCCAGGCCAAGGAGCTTGCCTACAGTGCCCTTGGCTAATCAAGATGAGACAGGTCAGGCTGCTGTGCTAGGGGTCAGGACTCTGCTCTGGCAGGTTTTACAGCCTTAAGACATGGGAGAGACCAAGTCCTCCCTAGAAATAGGACCATTTTTCCAAAGCCTTCAATAAAGCTGCCTCTGCTCAGTGCTATTCACAGTCCCAGCCCCTATGAAGCACTCTCCAAGTCTTGTGAAATATATCTGCCAGCAGTCTAGGTTTCATGCTGGCCTTCCCACCCAGCTTCACCTTTAAAATGTCTGAGGTCATAGTCTTCAGTGGGATTAGCCGGGGATCGTGCATGTGCACATCTTGCTCGTCGGCCAAGATCCAGGGGAAGTCCTAAGGGCCAAGAGGACAGAATTCCATGAGATGTAAGTTATGGAGGGAAAACCCTCAGTTAAGAATCCCTGGGAAACAATAATTAATATCTCTCTAAAACCAAGAGCAAGCATTATCTGTAATGGGAATAAACTTGAAGCCTTCCCAAAAAAAAATCAGAGGTGTAGTAAGGATGTCCATTATCACCACCATTATTCATTATGGTATTAGAAATGCTAACTGTAGCAGTAAAAACAAGAAAAATAAATTGAAGGAATTAGAACAGGCAATGAGGAAACAAAACTATCAGTCTTTGCATGGGATATGATTATATGCTTAGATAACCCTAAAGAATCTACTAAAAAAACTAGTTGAAACAATTAACAACTTCAGCAAAGTTGCAGGATATAAAATATAAAAGGCACATAAATCAAAAACATTTCTATATACTACCAACAAAACCCAGCAGCAAAAGATAGAAAAAGAAATTCCATTTAAAATAGCTGCAGATAATATAAAACATTTGGTAGTGTACCTGCCAAGACAAACAAAGGATTATATGCACACAATTACAAAACACAGTGATGATGGGGAATGTGGAAAAATTGGGACAGTAATGCGCTGGGGAGTTGAGAAGGGATTATTAAAATTTAAAAAGAGATTAAATACTCTCTTTTTTAAAAACTTTAATAGTATTTTGTTTTTCCCAATTACATGTAAAGGCAAATTTTAACATTCAGTTTTTAATTCTGAGCTCCAAATCTTCTTCCACCCCAAGTTATTAAGCAATTTCATATAGGTTACTATGTACAATCATTATATAACATCTCCAATTAGTCATGCTATAAAAGAAACAGACCAAAAGAATAAAAAAACACACAAACACTCAAAGGAAAAACAGTATGCTTTAATCTGCATTTAAACTTCATCAGTGCTTTTATTTTTTATAATTGTCTTGAATCAGCTTATTGCTGAGAAGAGCTAAGTCATTCATTGTTGATCATCCTTACAATGCTGCTATTACTTGCACAATGTTCTCCTAGTTCTGCTTATTTCATTCAACATCAATTGCTCTTAAGTCTTTCCAGATTTTTCTGAAGTCTGCCTGCACATAATTTCTTATTGCACAATAGTATTTCCTCATAATCAAAAACCAGAACTTGTTCAGCCATTCCTCAAATTCCAATTCTTTGCCACCATGAAGAGAGCTGCTCTAAACATTTTTGTACAAATACATCATTCCCCCCCCCTTTTTTTTTTTTTTGAGATACAGACTTAGTGCTATTACTAGATCAGAGGGTGCACAGTTTTGTTGACATTTGGACATCATTCCAAATTGCTCTCCAGAATGGTTGGATCAATTCACAACACCAACAGTCATTAATGCATTGTTGATGGAGTTATAGTCTATTTGGGGGAACAACTTGGACCTACAACCAAAGTGTGTAGAACCAGAAACATATTCTATGTAATAACAGCAATGATCAATTGTGAAAGATTTAGCTATTCTGATCAAGACCAATCCAAGACAATTCCAAAGGGCCCATCTCCACAAAAAAGAAAAACTGCTTAACTCTGAATGCAGATTGAAGCCTAGTTTTTAAACCTTATTTTCATTATTTTTATTTTTGTCATGCTTCTTTTGCAACCTGGCTAATATAGAAATGTGCTTTGAATGACTTCCTATGTATAATTCATATCAAATCAATGCCTGCCTTTCTTAAAGAGGAAAGAGGGGAGGAAGGGAGAGAATTTCAAACCTGAAATTCAAAAAACTGTTAAAAAAAATTTTTTTTTTACTTATAAGTATTTAATGAAATGAAAATATATTTAAAAAAAAAATTCCTGGCCAAAGGGATCCCCTTCCTGCTTTGAACCACAGTCCCTACAAGGAAATCCCTGTGGATGCTAAGAGCAACGTAAAATCTGGCCTTTTTACCTGATATCATATAGTCCTGCCTTTCTTAATGTTCCACTGAGGATCTCCTTACCTCTCAGCCTTGGCCAATGCTCTTGTATAAATTTAGAATATTTTTTCTTCCTGCCTTACCTGTTAAATTCTCATCCATCCTTCATCTGCCTTTTATTTGGTATCCTCCGTGCCTGGCATATAGTAGGTGCTAATAAATGCTTATTGACTCACATACACAGCATTTATTTACACTTTTGAATTAGATTTAAGAGTTGGAAGGCCATCTAGTACAATCCTCCTGATTTTATACAGGAAAAAAACTGAAATCCAAACTTCACAGTGGCTCCTTTCCTGTGTACTCACCACAGACTTTCTGTATCTGGTTATTTCCCAAGATAATGTAAATGTCTTGACTGGTTTCCCTTTTGTCTTATAGAGTGCCTCTATATGCAGTAGGTGCTTAATAAAAGCTTGTTGATTGTTTTATCTGTTTCTTCTCTCTCTATTAAGTCATGGCTCTCCTGGAGTTTATAAGCTCTGCCAAGTGTCCTCCCCTCATTATACCACTGCCCTTCTTTTGCATATTTTAATGATTAATAATTTTTTTAAATTTAATAAACTTAATATCTACAGTGTGCCAGATATTGTACTTGGGGCAGGAAGGTGGAGTGGCTTAGACCTCAAATACAGATTCAGCTTCAATACAGCCACTCACCAAATTTCCCAGGTTTCCTTTTGAAGGACACCCTCTTCTTCCACTAGTGTGATATCATCAGGATGCTCCCTCCCCTCCTCTCTCCCATTTATGGATGTCTGCTTCTAGCATAAGAAATGACTGGTTCTGATTGGACTTCCTATCCCACTAAGGGCCCAGAGACAGAGACTCTTACTCAGCTGGCTACAGAAAGAATGGCTGTTTTGGGGCAGAAAATCACATGCTAAACTAGGGAGGGAAAAAAGGAGCACTCCAACTGCTATTGAATCTGTGATACCTCCAACAGTGCATATGGCAACCCATCCCTGTCTATCTATCTTGTTTCTATCTCGTCTCCCACCCTCCTGGAGTTCACCAGTGTCCACCCAACACACTGAAATTCTTGTACTTTTTTTTATGCTTTGATTGTTGAAATTAAACAGCAGACCCTGGAAGTAGTGAGTGGGAGTAAAAGGAAACTCACCCAATCTACCATTATCTATGGGTCCCAGACTCTGCTTCAGACCCCAGCCACACTGGGCTATGTTGTCCTTTGCCCTATGTTGTCCACCCCGGCCCTCAGAGATCATATCCCTACTGAAGTTCATCTACTCAGCTCTGGACCTTCCACTGGACTGTTCAGGACACACAAAGCAATACAAACTCAGCTAATGTTTCTCACCCTGTTCAGACACCAAAAAGTCTCGCATCCTCCCAACCAACCCATAGATACTCCCCTCCCTCACCTCTCTCACTGGCTTGGGATACATTAATCACCACACTGCCTTCTGCACTTCTGCTTCCACTCTGAATTCCTAGGACTCTCAGACAAAAATATCCCCACTTTCCTGGGCCCCCCCAACTTTCCTCCCCAATGCATACCCAACACACGGCCTGGCACAGAGCAGGCATTTTTGAGTGCATTCAGTCATTCATAGGGACTTAAGTGGTTCCCAGGTAAGCTCTCAGGTAGAGAGAGACTGCTCCAAGATCACACAGCAAGTCCCTGCCAGAAGTAAAACTGGGGAGCTGTGGTCCTCAAGACATTACCTTTTGCCACAACAGTCAGGGACTGGAACTCACCTTGATCACCTGAATTTTCTCCATATTTCGTGTGGCCGCTTCCCGCGTGTGGACCAAGACAGTAAAGGTACAGCCTGCATTGGGAAGAGGGAGATAGCAGAGTTGGAGGGGCATCCTGATCACTGGGCCCTCCCCAACTGGTCCTAACCCAGAGCTCCAGCCCCTGAATATTCAGCATAAAATGGTTCAGCGCGTGAAGATCTGGACCCCTCATTCAAGATCAGTTTCCTTCAAGGCCATCTTCACTTGCCTCTGTATTTTTGGCTTTCCCTAAATATAAGTGTGGAAGGATTTAAGGATAGCATTCTACATGGATGTCCGTAAATAGAAATGGTCATCGTGAAAACAGACCACAGCTGCATTCAGCTGGGCCCTAGGAATGCCCTGCAGGCTGGTCCCAGAGACAGCTGCCCACGGGGATGGACTCTGATTCCAGGAAAGAAGGGAAGGAAAAATTCAGCCAACTCCCAAAACCAGGCATGGGGGGACTTCCAGAGCAGGACAATAGGGCCTACCTGGGGGGTTGTGGTCCAGGACGGCATCACAGACACTGATCTTCAGGATGAAGGCCCGAAGAAGCTGCTCCACGTGGGACAGCAGAGAGTCGGAGCTGGGAAGGAGAAGGTGGAGGTTTGTCAGGGGGTCTGGGGCCTTGGAGATCATCTCAATTTATTCTCTTATCAACTATGCCCCAGAGAGAAAGATGAAATTGGAAGCCAAGTTCCTGACTCCCAGATTAAGTTTTACTTTTTTTTTTTTTCCATCTAAAACATGTAAATAGAGTCTAGCAAAGGGTTCTGGGTCACCTCCATCAGTCTGCCTCATTCTCTGGGTCTCCAAGCACATCATCAGAGGGCTTTAGTATGTTACTGCTGGATGGGGGCAAAGAACAAGAGTCGGAGAAATGGAAGGCATTCAGACCTTGGCTAAATCACTTTATTTTCCTCTGTAAAACTGGAGGGGACTAGATCCCTCTAAAGTCCTTTCTAGCAAAGTCCCAAGGTCCTATGAGAAATGCCAAACTACACATGGGCAAGCCCTTTTTTTTGATCTTCCTCAGTCTCAATTCTCCATCTTTAAAGTCTGGAGGTTAGACCAGAATCTCCAGCAGTGTAAGGAAGCCTGTAGATGGATCCTTTTTTCAGAATCATGTTTTTAAATGCTATTTTTCCCTCCTAGTCAAGGGGCACAGGTTTATTGAAACATGACACCATTACTGAGCAGACTGAATTCTAAGGGAATCCAGTCAAGAAACTGAAGCAAGGAGACACACTTATACAGATTTCAGTTAGAATTAACATATTCTACAGCCCAAGGGTAAGGCTAGGAAGTGATCTCCAGATGAATTAAGTTTAAATGCTTAAAAATAAAATATACAGAACAAGGGAAACCACTTCTGCCACAAAGTGGTTATCAGTGTTAAGTAAGCTGTCATCCGACAGCTCAAGAACCCAAGGCTCCCATCTCTGTGACGGGACCTTTTTGGTTCTGGCAGACATACTGTGTTCTGACATTCTCTACTCTAAGGTTCCTCTCAGCTCTGACATTTCTGAGCTAGAACTGCTCTAAGTTCCATCATTCCAAGTGCTGAGGCCCCCGCCCCGCTCTAACACTCTAAGACTCCTAAGAGCTCAGAGATTCTCTCTCTCAAGGCCTTCTTTCTCCCAGCAGACTGTTCTGTGACCCTTTTCAAAGGAGGGAGGTCATTGTTATGAGCTCACCTGATAGAAAGCAAGGGAGGCTGAGTGATTTCAAAAACGAATCTCTCCACTGGGTGGTGCTCTTTGTCCAAAATCACCACCACGACCTTCTCCACATCATTCTGCAAAAATCCGGCAACGTCAACCACAGCGAACGCAACAAGTGAGACACCAGTAAGTAACCTAGCACCCACATCTTTCTCAGTCATTCTTCAGCAGGGAGCAGAGAGACCCCCCCCAAAAAAAAAAAAATCCCTCCATAGGTCACAGTGATGAAAATCACCTTTTTCCTCTGAGGAAAAAAAGGGACCTAAAGTCAAGTCAGTGCTTCTACTTCTAGAGTCAGTCAACAATCAAGTCAATAAGTATTTATTAAATGCCTACTATGTACAGGCACTACTCTAAGAGTTGAAGATAAAAAAGCAAAAACAGCTCCTGTCCTCCAGAATTCTTCTCTTTAATGGAGGGATAACAGGCAAACAACTCTGTCCAGACATAGTGAATCAAAGATAATGGGTCTGAGACAATTAACTCTATTTTAGAAATAAAGGATCCAGGTTCAAATGCTCACTTGGCTACTTGCTAGCTCTGAGAATTTGGATAAGCCATTTCAGCCCGTCTGGGACTCAGTTTCTCTGTCTGTAAACAGTTTGGACTTGATGAGTTCTAGGGACCTTCCATCCCTAGATTTAATCTGATGATTTGCCTCAAAACAACGTCATGTATGATGTTGTTTTTTGGGTTTTTTTTTTTTTTAACTTTTTTTATTATAGCTTTTTATTTACAAGATATATGTGGATATGCATGTCAGAATCCAAGATGTCCAAAGGAACAAAAGTAACTTAAAAAGGACCAGAGGGACTGGGGGGATCTGGAGAGCAGGGGTAACAAAATTACTACTCACCTTCTCCAGCAGGGGCTTTACACAGTGAAGGGTATCTTGAATGTACTGATTCAGCTCCGGATGGCAGGACATCTGTTCACAGAAGAGCCAAGAATGAGGTCCTTGGGTAATCAATCATCATTTATTAAGCTGCTACTATGTACATGGAACAGATGCTGAAGACACGGAGACCAAAAAGAAATAGCTTAAACACACACAATTCGATTGCCACAAAGCTTTGTTAAATAAGGGAGGAGGGAATAGTCATGGAAGGGAAGCCCTCCAAAACTGGTATCCCCACTCTCAAATATCACCGTCACCCCCATTGGTGGTTATCAATGGGCATGCCATATTGTTGGATACACCACAAAATTTTGCATGTAATTAAAAATAAAAGGTTTTTCTCAAATGATGTTCATATAAATTTGACTTCACCAACATATGCGCCATGGTAAGGCAAGTATTCACAATTTTTTTTTTTTTTTTTTTTTTTTTACATTTACCTATTCCCAATAGGATCAAGAAACCTCAAAATACATAGAAAGTTGAACTCAAAAGCAACGAAAATGGTAGCTCTTGAGGGAAAATTTTATGTAGCATGTGCCTCCCAACTGCCATTTTAAATCTTTAGCATGGAGAGCAATTTGGAACTATGTCCAAAGGGCTACAAAACTGCCCATATCCTTTAACCAGCAATACTACCACTAGTTCTGTTCTCCAAAGAGATCAAAGAACAGGGAAAAGGACTCATTTGTACAAAAATATTTATATTATTTTTTTTCTTTTTGTGATGGCAAAGAATGGGAAATTGAGGGGATACCCATCGACTGGGGAATAGCTGAGCAAGCTGTGGTGTATGAATGTGATGAAATATTATTGTGCTGTAAGAAATGATAAGCAGAATAGCTTCAGAAAAACTTGGGAATACAAACAGGAACTGATATAGAGTGAAGTAAGGAGAATCAAGAGATCATACAAATTAACAGCAATACTGTAAGGATGATCAGCTATGGTTTGTTTTTTGTTTGTTTTTTTTTTTTGCTGAGGCAATTAGGGTTAAGTGAATTGTCCAGGGTTACACAATTAGGAAGAGTTAAGTGTCTGAGGTCAAATTTGAACTCAGGTCTTCCTGACTTCAGGGTCAGTGCTCTGTCCACTGTTCCACCCAGCTGCCCCAAGACTGGAACTTTTTAAAAAGAAATAGTGCCTATAGCCTTCTCTCCTACTATAATCTGTTTCTGCTAAGTATTACATGGGAAAGAATCTCTTCTCTCAGAGCAGAGCTCTATCCATTGAGCCATCTAGCTGCTCCATGACTGAGCAATTTTGATCAAGACAATAATCCAAGACAATTCCAAAGGCCCCATGATGAAAAATGCTATTTACCTCCAAGAGACTGAAGCATACTTTTATTCTCTCTTTACTTTTCTTGGGTTTTTTAATCTGTTTTCTTTTACAACATGATTAGTATGTAAACATATTTTGCATGACTACATATGCATAATTGACATCAAATTGCTTGCCTTTTCAAGTAAGGAAGAGAGAAAGGAGGGAGGGAGGGAGAGAATTTGGGATGCAAAATCTTGAAAAATGATTATTAAAATATTTTTACATTTAATTGGGAAATATTTAATGAAATAAAATATATACATTTTAAAACTCAAGAAAAAGTCTTCAATATAGAATAATGTGGCAAAAAAAAAAAAAAAAAAAAAAAAAAAAAAGATTACCACTCAAATAGTTTAAGATTGTTTTTGGAAGTAGACAAGGAAGATCATTTGGAAGAAGGCCTTGCCAAATTTTACCGACGGTGACATCACCACCACCAATCTAAGGATACCCTCCCACTAAATGCAATTTGTTCTTAATGTTACTTTTTCAAGGGCAGCTAGGTGACAATGCAAAAAAAAAAAAAAAAAAAAAAAAAAAAAAATGCAGCCTGGAGTTCAAATCTAGTTCTTCATCTTTAAATGAGCTGGTGAAGGAAATGGCAAACCCCGCTAGCATATCTGCCAAGAAAACCCAAATGGGATCATGAAGAATCAGACAAGATTAAAACGACTGAAAGACAACAAAACCCTACCAAAGTGTTATCTCCTTCATGACAAGCTAAGCTTGATTTGTATTTATATCTCTACCTCTTAAAATAGTCAGTGCTTAATAAATGCTTTTTCATCCATTCATACCACCTAAGCTCCAACTTAATTCAATGTAAAAAAAAAAAAAAAAAAAAAAAAAAAAAAAAAAAAATCCAACCACAAAAAAGTCAGTCTGTCCTAGAACAGCATTTCATTATTAACAGTAAGCAGGAAGTCAAACCTTATAACAACCTTATTTCCATATTACAATTGAGGAAACTAAGGTAAACTTCACCATCACAGCCAATAAATGATAAGAATCTGAGCCCATATTTGAACTCTTGATGTCTATACCTATTATATGTCAAGGAATACACTAAGACCTGGGAATACAAGACAAAATGAAATATTGATGGAAAAGAAGTGAGATCCCATACTTTCTCCCTATAGTGAAAAGCTGGAAGGTCTTCTGTACTTAAGACTTGACTTACAGCCTTCAAAAGGACAAAGGATTTTATTTGGTATAGGGCAAAGCTTCTAAAAACTGGGTGGCAACCCCAAATGGGATCATGTAACTAAACATGGGGGTCATGAAAAACATGACAATAAGAGGTTTCTGAATGTATACCTGCAATAGCAAGCATTCTGCCAAGTAATTTAATTCTTTCTGTAAAAATAAATAAGCACATCCATCTTATAGGTATGCAAACTTGATTTCATTTTTAATAAATGGCAAAATTGCACATATGTCAAAGAACTATTTTTTAAATTTCTTTATGATTTATTATCAGTATGTTTGATTTGCATACTTATTTTATATCTGTATATCTGGGGTCACATAAAAATTTCTCGGGCAAAAAGGGGTCACAAGTGGAAAACAGTTTAAGAAGCCTTGATCTTGAGAACCCCCAGGTGAGGGAACTCCCTCCATCAAAGCAGATCAGCACCTTCCCCTTCTCTGACACTTATGGTCCTGCCTTATCCAAGGTCATATATGGAGTAAATGTCAAAGGTTGAAAATGCCCTCAGGGCCAGCTCTATATTCAATAGACCAACTGCTTCTCTATAGCTTCACCTTATTCTGGAAATTCAGAAAAGGAGTAAATATCTGGGAACGAAGAAACCTTTCCTGAATCCCAATGCATTCTTCTACAATAAAAATCCAGTCGTTTTTCCAGTATGTCTATCACCTCACTTGGAATTTTCTTGGCAAAGATACTGGAATAGTTTGCCATTTCTTTCTCCAGCACATTTTGCAGATGGGAAAACTGAGGCAAACAGGATAAAATGCCTTGCCCAGGATCACACAGCTAGTAAGTATCTGAAGCTGGTTTTAATTCAATCCTTCCTGGGGAAGGGGGAGAGGAGGGCAGGAGAGTTTCCAGCTGCAATATTAGCCTTTTTTAATTTTATGTACACACATAGTTTCCCCCAAAATAATATAAACCTTTGTGAGCCAACATCACCTTTTTTTTGCCTCTATATCACACAGATTAGATGCCTGAACACTAGAAATCACCTTCATAATAAATGCTGATTAATCTCACACCATCTCCTTCTCAAAATAACCTTTTTCCCCCCCAAGTTGAGTTAGGGGGTAAAGGAAGAGGGGAGGAAAGATAAAGAAATACAGCTGCTGTGTTTGCTTCTATTAAATAAGGGGGAAAGAGCACATATAAGGGATCAGTGGCCAAGGAGGGTTATTTTGGTTGGAGCCAAAAAAGAGCAGTAGAACGGATCCATTCTTTCCAAGGATAACAACAGCAGTTGATTTGATTGTACCAGAGTTGGAGGGAGTTGGAGGGGATTTCCATCTCTCATCTCAAATCTAGTTAGGAGGCACTAAGGCTGTTTTAGGGTTTCCCCCATGAGACATCATGAAACCGAAAAAAATAATGTTGGAAATGCGTTCAGTGACTCTGATCTTCAATCTCCATCAACAGTTTTCCTAGGACATCAAGCCAGGATAAATTCTTCACCTGAAATCTCATCATCCTGGAGACTGATCCAGCCAAGATACCAGTACCTTAGCTGCCCCCACCCATCCAAAACAACTCTTTACAAAGCCTTCCTTTTATGGAAGGCTCAGAACTTTCTCCACTTCCCCCATTTGACTGTAATCTCCTTGAGGGCAGGAACCATCATTCTTTTTCTTATTTGTATCCCCAGCACTTAGTAGAATACCTCAAACTGAATAGGTGCTTAATAAATGTTTATTGACTACCTCCCTGACCTTGGACTTTTATTAACAATAAACATTTATTAAGCACTTACTCTGTGCCTGGCACTTATGGCGGGGAAGACAAAGCAGACTACCTCGGCTGGCCTGTTTCTTCACTTCTAAAACAAGAAGGTTGAACCAGATACCTCTGAAATTCCTATGATTCCTAAAAAATGAGAAACCAGCTTCCATCAGATTCCTAGTCACAAGAAGCTACAGTCCCCTAAAGAAGCCCCTCCTACTTCTCAAAAGCCATTAGAAAATTTTCCTTGCATCCAACCAAAATCTGCCTCTCTGTTCCTGGTTCTATTTTGGGGGGCCAAGAAAAGTCAGAATTTCCCTTCCACATGAGCACTCTTTGATCTATAAAAATAGCTATCAAGTCTGTTTTCAGGACAAATAGCTTCGATTTTTCAAATAATACCAATATGGCTCATTCCCCTGAACCCAAGTGATTTCATCAACAATGCCCTTCATATCAATGATGGACAGAATCAGCTACACCCAGAGAAGGAACACTGGGAAATGAGTGTAAACTGTTTGCATTTTTGTTTTTCTTTCCAGGTTACTTTTACCTTATCAATCCAATTCTTCCTGTCCAACAAGAAATTCAGTTCTGCATACATATATTGTATCTAAGATATACTATAACACATTTAACATGTATAGGACTGCCTGTCATCTAGGGGAGGGGATGGAGGGAAGGAGGGAAAATTTGGAACAGAAATGAGTGCAAGGGATAATGTTGTAAAAAATTATCCATGCATATGTACTGTAAAAAAAAAATGTTATAATTATAAAATTAATTTTAAAAAAACAATGCCCTTCATAAAATGAGATGATCCATGAGTTTTAGATGACTACCCATGTATAACCTACATCAGATAGTTTGCTGTTTTGGGGAAAGGGGAGGGAAGGGAGAGAGAAAGAAAACTTTGGAACTCAAAATCTTACAAAGATTAAAGTTGAAAACTATCTTTAGTTGTAATTGAAAAAAAATAATAAAACACTATTAAGTTTAAAAAAAAAAAAACAGATTTTTAAAAATTAAAATAAATTATTGACCAAGAACTAAATATAATACTCCACAATATCCTCACAGCTTCATCCCCTACCTGGACAGGAACATTGTATTTCTTCCTCTTCTGAAAGATTCCAATAGGGTAAACTTCCCGGACATAGAGAATGAGATGCACGGCCACTTCCAAGAATTCACAGAGAACATCAGCCACAACTGAAGGAGAAAAACACTGTGATGTGCCCCCAAGTGAACCACAGGGCAAGTATCATATCCAGGGACACCAACCCACAGCCAACCTGAGGTCAGCTCCCAGCTGGAGTCCCTGGACAACTGAAAGTTCTTACCTTGTCCAAAGTTAAGGTCCTGCCGAGTGAGGGTGGTCATCCTGCTGGCCACCTGGGAGGGGAGAAAGAAGAGCTAGTCTTTTTCCAAAGCCGCCCCTCACCATAATTGTGCTCACTGCCCTGACAAACCCAGAGGTCACTCAGGTCCACATGGGTAAAGAAATAGAACCTCCAATTCTTAAACCCATACAACTGAGAATTAAAATGGAATTCAGAACTCAAGAAGCCCTTACATCCAGGGGAGACTTCATCTGCCACCCAGATTTGTGGGTTCCTCCCTGATCGGCAAAGAAAGTATCCCAAATCCTACTCCCAAAGTCTCCTGAGCAAAATCCTTATTACTTCCTCAAATCCTGACAGCTGGAGCCATCATTAGGACAGCCTGGGGCAGAAATGATATTCCTATATAATAAGTGATAAAAATAGCTAATACTTATGCAGCAATGTTTTATATATATGGAGGGGGGAGAGAGGAGAGAGGGGAGAGAGAGAGAGAGAGAGAGAGAGAGAGAGAGAGAGAGAGAGAGAGAGAGAGAGAGAGAGAGAGAGAGAGAGAGAGAGAGAGAGAGAGACAGAGAGACAGAGAGAGAGAGAGAGACAGAGAGACAGAGAGAGAGAGAGAGATGGAGATAGAGAGAGACAGAGAGAGAGAGATGGAGATAGAGAGAGACAGACAGAGAGAGAGAGAGAGAAAGAGAGAGAGAGAGAGAGAGAGAGAGAGAGAGAGAGAGAGAGAGAGACAGAGGGAGAGAGAGAGGAGAGAGAGGGGAGAGAGAGGAGACAGAGAGAGAGGAGACAGACAGAGAGAGAGAGAGAGAGAGAGAGAGAGAGAGAGAGAGAGAGAGAGAGAGAGAGAGAGAGACAGAGACAGAGAGAGAGAGAGAGAGAGAGAGAGAGAGACAGAGAGACAGAGAGAGAGAGATGGAGATAAAGAGAGACAGAGAGAAAGAGAGACAGAGAGAGAGACAGAGACAGAGAGACAGAGAGACAGAGAGACACAGACAGAGAGACAGAGAGACAGAGAGTCAGAGAGAGAGAGACAGAGAGAGAGTCAGAGACAGAGACAGAGAGTCACAGACAGAGAGAGAGAGATGGAGATAAAGAGAGACAGAGAGAAAGAGAGACAGAGAGAGAGACAGAGACAGAGAGACAGAGAGACACAGACAGAGAGACAGAGAGACAGAGAGTCAGAGAGAGAGAGACAGAGAAGGAAGGAGGCAGAGCGCTCCTTTAGGAAGGGGTCTTTATTTGTCCCCCGTTCCCCCGGAGTGAGCATTTAATGCACGTTTATTGAATAACGGAAAGCACAGACCAGGTTCCGCCCCAGGTTTGCACACACAACACGCAGCGGGCGGGAATAAGGCAGAAATGAAGCTCCGCAGCCTCCGGGAGTTAAGAGAAGCTGACCTGGCGGCAGGAGCGCGCCCCGCACGGCGGGTCAGGAGCAGGCTGGGGGAGGGTCGCGCACTAAGTGAGCCTCGCCCCCACTCCCAGGGGCCCGGAGCGGAGCGGGCACTCTCCAAGCCCAGCCCGGACCTCTGGCTCCCGGCCCTCCCGCTTCCTCCTCGCGTGCAGCCGGGCCCGGACAGGCAGCGTCCCCGTCCCCGTCCCGGGATCTCCAGGACTGTGAGGGCGGAGGAGGGAGAAGCGGGGAGGGCACCCCTAGAACGGCCGCCTGAGAATGGGGCCCCCGAGCACGCAGCTGCCGTGGGGGAGGGGAGGCGGGAGGGGCGATCTGAGAAGGGAAAGGCTGAGTGCTCCCCCCGCGCTCCGGACAGGGTACCCTGGCTCCGACGGAGGCTTCGGGGCACAGCGGGCGGCAGTAACAGCCACTGGGCACTGCCCCGAGTCCCTCCCCAATCCCCGCCCGTCCGCCCCGCTTCCCGCGAACCCAGCCTACCAGTACCGGCTGCCGGAGCTCAGCGCGGGGCGGCCGAAGCGGACGCTCAGCTCCGGCTCGGGCTCTTTCTTTGCCCGCGGCCCCACCACCAAACCCCGGCTTCCCAGGCGCGCGACGAGGTGACGTCTCACCGCCTCCCACCGGGTCCTAGCGCCCGCCACTTCCTGGCTCCGCCCCCATCCCGGGCCCGCGCGGACACCGCTCTCCGCCCCCCCCTTCGCGCTCCGCGGAGCCCCCAGCGGCGGGGATGCAGCCACATCTGCACAGGTGGGAGGTAGCGGAGATGCCCAGCTGCAGAGTCCTCGTGGCGCTTAAACCGTAACTTTTCCAAGCCCAGAGAAACCTTGGGGACCAGATGTGTTACTGTTTGTAAAGGGCCCAACAAAGCGCCTGCTGGGAGTAAGCGCTACAGTGTTGTTATTGTTCTTATTAATATCATCTCCCTCATCCCCGCAAGCTCTTCCTTCCCAAGCGATTTCACTAATTAACTGTCCTGTATAACATGGGCACTCGCAAGTCACCTAACCTCAGCCTCAGTTTCCTCATCTGTAAAATGGGAATATCAAGAGCATCTCGTTTACAAGATTGTTGTAAAGAGCAAATGAAGCAGCACATGTAAAGAACTTGCCTTGAATGTTAGCTATCATTATTGTTTGTTTTTATTAACATATTTATAATGTATATTTTATTCGTTATCTCTTTTTAAAATATAAACTCAATTCTTTATAATAAAGGATAGCTCTTCTGGAACTATGCCCAAAGGGCTATAAAACTGCGCACCTCCTGACCCAGCAGTGCCATTCCGGGTCTGTACCCCCGAGGAAATGTTAAAAGAGGGAAAAGGACCCACGTGTGCAAAAGTACTCGTAGGAGCTCTTTGTGGGAGCCAAGAATTGGAAAACGAGTAGCTGCCCATCAGCTGGGGAATGGCTGAACAAAGGTAATGGAATATTATTGTTCTATTAAAAAAAAAAAAAAAAAAAAGTAACCAACAAGCTGATTTTAGAAAGGCCTGGAAAGATTTATAGGAACTGATAAACTAGGAATACAGTGTACACCATAACAGCAAGAAAGTGCCATGATCAACTAGGAAAGGCTTGGTTCTTCTCAGTGGTTCAGCGATCCAAAGCAAAACCAATAGACTTTGGATAGAAAATGCCATCTGCATCCAGAAAAAGCTAAGGAGAGAATATAAATCAACACATGCTAGGCTCACTTCTTTTTTCTTTTTTTTTTTTTTTAATCTCTCCCATGGTTTTTCCCTTTTACTCTGGTTTTTCTCTCCCAACATGATTCATAAAGTAATGTGTATTAAAATTAATAAA
Organism: Sminthopsis crassicaudata; assembly: GCF_048593235.1. Classification (NCBI taxonomy): domain Eukaryota; kingdom Metazoa; phylum Chordata; class Mammalia; order Dasyuromorphia; family Dasyuridae; genus Sminthopsis; species Sminthopsis crassicaudata. The sequence continues at coordinate 619,577,147 of NC_133619.1, read as the reverse complement.
TTTACTAGAAAAAATAGCTCTCTGGGAAGGGGAATCTTAAAATGTTATAAATAAATAATAGAATTGCTATCATGATTATGTTTTTATTTATTGACTTTATATTTACATCACATATTTCTATATGTATTGTCTCCCTTATTAGAATGTAGCCTCAATTCATTGTTATAAAGGATAGCTCTCTGGGAGGAGGAACCAGAGAGATACAAGAGGAAATCTGGTTTTTTGTGTAAAAACAAAAGATAAAATAAAATTTTATTTTTAAAAGAATAAAAATGAAAAATAAAATAACAACCAGCATTTGCATAGTGCTTTTTAAAGTGTTTTCAAAATGCTTTATATATTATTATTCTATATTATCATAATACTCATATTATATATCATATTAAGTATTACATAAACTCATTGTGAATAGGGACTTTCATTCTTTGTACTTGTGCTCCCCCTAACAGACCAGCACGTGGCAGATGCTTAATAAAGACTTGTTGATTTATTGATCCTTGGCCAACCAGTTCATTTTACAGAGATTAAATTATTTTCCCTAGGTTCCAAAAATAGAAAGGTTAGAGATCAAACTGCTTATTCAGGGAATCCAACCTGGAATATTTGCAGATCCTTATCAGAAGCCTATCTCTAGCTTCTAGCTAAAGGGTATTAACGTTTATGGAAGTCAGCTGCATAGAGTTCATTAACTCTTTAACTTGTGAGGGTCAATGAGCTCCATAGGAGAATGGACTTTCCCATTTCTTTTTTTACATCTCTAGAGCCTGGAACTTAATAGATGCCTAAAAGTATGTTCCAATTGATTGATCGTGAGTTCTCCCAGCGGTATTTTCATATTACACTGACTCACTGGAAGGAAAGAATCTAGAGGTAAGGGGAGAAGACAATTCCAGGAAGTCAGAGAAGTACAGTGAAATTTGGCTCTGAAGTCAAAAGAGTTGGGTTCAAATCCTACCTTATTACCCCAAGCAAGTTGTTTAGTTCCCTGGGCTTTGGTTTCCTTATCCGAAATCTGAGAGGGTTGGACTACATGGGGTCAAGAACCAGAAGAGACTTTCAAGATTACTTTATTTTACAGAAAAGAAAACCGAGACCCAGAAAGGGACTAAATAAAAACTAAATCTCCTGACTCCAAGTTCAAGACTCTTTCCATTTCCCTATGTAGTTTAGAATTAGATAAACTCTTCCTAGAATCCCCTAAAATTATGCCATGTCTCAATACACATACTCAGTTGGCTAAACCAACTTAATATGGAGGTATAACCCCATTTGCTCTCCCTTGAAGGTTAGTGTGACTTTTGTAACTGTAATGTTCAAAAGGAAAACCTTCCTTTGCCTCCCTTCAACCTCCTCAACCCCTGCAATTCTGGGGGACTGTGTGAGCTCAAAGTTCTTAGCTTTAGGGATCTTATGAGACAACTATATAATTCTCAGAAAAGTATCCAAGAGGCCCCTGATTCCTCTCTTCCTCTCTTCTCTCTGCCACCATCTTTTCTACTCCTTATTCTGGTGATCCATATAGAGCTGCCTCCCTCCCATCCCCCAATTCCAACCATCTGTCATCTTTGCTTCTGGGGTATTTATATGATTCAATTTCCCACTTTATTGGAAAAAGGAAAAAAAAAAACAAACCTCAGACACTGATTACTAATCTAATTCCCTCATTTTACAAAGGAGGAAACCAAATCCAAGTGGGGATGTTGCTTCAGTTTGGGGTGTTGATCCTATTTGTTTTTATTCTGCCACATCAGGGACAGTATAGTACAGTGAAGATCTGAGTTGAAATCTCAGCTCTGTCACTTACTGCTTATGTGACCTTCAGCAAATCAATTAACTTCTCTGAACCTCAATTTCTTCATCTGTAAAGTGGGGTGTAATAGATAGAATTTGGACCAGCTCCTCTTTCTAGAACTATGATTCAGTACAGATAAATATATGGGGTTTTTTGTCCTGATTTGGTTTAGGTTTTTTGATCATCATGAGCCTTGGTTCTCCACCTCTAAAATTTTCATGATGGACTAGATCAAAGCTTCTTAATTAGCTTCTTGGAGCCCTTTAGTAGTAATTGATGAAGTCCATGGAGTTCTCAGCAGCATACTTTTTAAACAAATTCTAATTGAAGGAAATGCTAAATTTCAGTTTAAGGTTAGAGAAAACAAAAATATCATTTTTTTCCTATCAAAATTCACAGATCTAAATCTATCATCCCATGAGAATCTGAGTACAGACATGTCCAGGATCACATAGTCAAGGGGAGAGCTGGGAGCTTGCCTGTCTTCCAAGTACTGACCCTGGGGTTAGAACACCATAAAAGACAAAGTAATGATGCTAAGTGGTAGAACTAGGAAAACTGAGGCCCAGACTCTAACCCTAACCTAATAGGGATTTAGGGAAAGGAGGGTGGGAGGGCAGATTGTAAACAAACAATGGAGAAAGGAGATTGTCTGGGGGGCAGATGCTGTGAAGAAAGGACATTAGTTATTCTCATTTGGGTCACTGTAATCTGATTCCTCATGAGCCTGATTGTATCATGCTGATGGATGGTCATGGTGCCTGGATTGAATTTGGAGTTAATTTATGACAGTCTGGAACATTCATTGCTTGGTGGAATGTTATTTGCGATAATTTGCACATTTCCCATGATAACTAGGGAGAAGGGAGTCTAGGATAAAAGGCTAAATGTTTGGGAGGAGAGAGAGTATTTGCCAACTGCAATCAGCTCCCTGGGGAAATGTGACAGGGCCCTGAGGGGAAAACACTAGAGAATATTTTAAAATGGAAACTGGGAATGAAGAAGCAGAGAGGGTGGGTGTGATGGAACCACAAACCTTACAAAAAAACTTGTGGCTTGTCTGCTTGTTAATGAATAGGTAGATGGATGGATGGATGGATAGATAGATAATGAGTGAATGGATGGATAGATAGATACATAAATGGATAGATGATAGATAGATAGATAGATAGATAGATAGATAGATAGATAGATAGATAGATGGATGACCTAAAAGGGGGTTTCAGGTTCAGCTGTAAAATGAGTAGGTTGGCTTAGATGACCTCTGAGTCTATATCAACTGTCCTATAATAATCATTAGGTCAGCTACTGGGTGATGTACTTTTGGAAAGCATTTATAAAGCACCTGCTATTTGTAAGAAATAGTCTGTCATCAGAAGAGTAAAGAATCAGAGTCAGGAAGATCTGAGTTCAAGTCCAACCTCAGATACTAAGTGGTTATGTGACCTTGGGCAAGTCACCTAACATCTCTCTGGTTCAGTTTCCTCATCTACAAAATGAGGATTACATATAGAATTTCTCCAACAGGGTTGTGGTGAAGAGCCAAGGAGATAACATATGCAAAGCACTTTGTAAACCTTAAAACACCACAGAAATACAACTGCTATTATAACAAAACACAGTACTAGGCACCAGAGGCAATTTTTTTTGTTGTTGTTTTTTTACTTTTTAAAAATAAAATGGTCCATCCTTTTAAGGAGTAACATTCTGCTGACCAATTCAAGATGATGATCTGAGCTAATGAAGGGAATGTTCGTTCCTACAAAAGCTACTAAATGGAAGAGACCTTGTTGGCCATCTAGTTTCAGAGGGCAGGGGTAAAAGTGGAATCTGAGATGTCCTTGATATAGAGAGCTCTCAGGATGAAAATTCTCTCTACTAGTGCAAATCCACAACTAGCCTACAATGTTTGATCATAGAAATTTGCCCAGAAAGAAGGAGGCCATCTATGTCAGAATACAAACTTAAACCCAGATCTCCCTGGCTGAGAAGTTCTCTATCTACTAGGCAACCTTGCCTGAACCCAACCCTGAACAAAAATTGCCCTCTACAACACCACTGTCAAATTGTACTTCAGCTTCTGCTAACAGATCTCTGGGAAACCCCACTTTGGAACCCTTCTCATTTGGGGAAGATCTTATAACTCAGCTTAAATCTTTTCTTCTTCATCTTCAACCCATGGCTTCTCGTCCTGCCAGCTGGACCCCAAGAAAACACATACCTTCAAATCTTGCCTAAATCTTCCTTTTTCTGGCCTAAATTGCTTCAGCTGAGCTTTGAGAATCATCCTGAGGCTCCACTGGAAAGAGCCCTGAAGAAGGTTCTGAGAGAGCTACAAGACCTGGGTTTATACTAGCTTCAATCCTTCAGTCATTAATCTCTCTGGCCCTATTTCCCCATCTGCAAGAGAGGGGGTTGAACTGGATGCCCAGTGAGGTGCCTTGCAACACTACAGAAATGGCCTTATATGGCATGGCTTCCAGTCCATCTGAAGTCAGAAAAATCTGAATTCAAATCTGACCTCAAATAGACAAATCACTTCACACTATCTGCCTCAGTTTCCCTAATTGTAAAATGGGAATCATACCAGCACCCACCTCCCAGGATAGTTACATGGATCAAATAAGATAATAATAGCAAACTCGATCCTTAGCACAGTGCTTGCCACATAATAGAAACTTTAAAAATGTTTATTCCCTTCCCTCCCACCCACTTTCCATTTTTGGATGCTCTCCAGCTCATCTTCCTAAAATGTGTCTAGGATTCAACACAACAATCTTAGCCGTATATCTGATGCAGAAAAAGAGGATAAATTCTAAGTGACTTAAAGATTATCCTACAGAACCCAAAATTGACTCCACTGCACACTTTCTCTCATATTGTTTCTCTTGTAGGGCCTTTCTTTTCTTACACATGTGCAAAAACACACACACACACACACACACACACACACACACACACCACATCAGGCAAGCTTTTGAGCTCATGAGGTATTTCCAAGGCACCTGTGTTAGGGGATTTGGTAGGGAGGGCATTAAAATGTCCCTCCTTCATGGATCATTCCCATTATGTCTAAATTTAGGAGGCCCTGGGGTCCAATGGAACACCATAATTATTTTCCCTTGGCAGCTGGGACAAAGTCTCCCCTAAGTATTCAGGAGTCTATCCCACAAACCACTCCTTATGCTCCTTGTCCCTTTCAGCTGAGTGTCCTACATCATTTAAGCCAGTGACATCAGGCTCTCCCAAGAAACTCAGGTCAGTGCAAAACCCATCCTCCCCTACACTCAGCAAAGTCCTCGCTATCATATATGACATTTCACAGAATCAAAGATCCCAAATGAGATTATATCTGGAAAGCACTTAGCTCAGTGCCTGGCACTAGTTGGTACTTAAATGCTTATTTCCTTAGAAAGAGATCCTGGAATTAAGGAATTAATTAAGAATTAAGGTCCAATTCCC
>NC_133619.1:618954393-618961893 GCF_048593235.1 Sminthopsis crassicaudata | reverse complement strand
GATTATAAATCATGGAACACCACCTCACTGAAGAATTACTATAGCCGAGATTCATCTAAGGGACAGTGAATAGAGGCACAGAGCCAGTTGAATTAAGCCCTTAGGGATGTCCTCAGAGAGGGAGGATCAGAAAAGAAGATCATTTATTAGGAGGAAGGGAAACCAGTAAAAATAACTTTGGGGATTCTTTGAAATCTAAAGTCTGGGAAAGATTTATGAGAGGATGTACAGAAAGGGAACATTAAGGTGATGTGGGGCATAGAATTCCAGCCTTGGAAGACCTGAATTCAAATCTGGCCTCAGACACTTAGGAGCTAGGTGATCACTTCACCCTGTTTGCCTCGGTATCCTTATTAAACAACTCCAGTAACTTTTAAAGAAAACCCAGATGGGGTCATGAAGATTTGGAGATGAATGAAAGTGAATGAACAAAAAGATATAGGCAGGAGAAGACAATTTGACTTAGATTGAGATACCCACCAATAGAAATACTCCCGGATTTATCATAATATCAAAGGACCTTAAAGTTGTACAGTTTGAACTGCGCAGAGCTGTTCTCCAACTAGCGCTTTGAGATCCTTTCATGCACAATAAAGTTGTACATATTGGGGACTGCTGGTGCAGTCTCTCAGAGGGACTGTGACATCATGGTTATTTTCTTGCTTCTAAGCGGATCACTGTGTTACTTGGATCCCAAGCCCCAACCCTCGATATTCTGACATCCTACAGAAGGCTTCAGTCTCGCTCTTTGCTGACCTCAGGGTCAGGAGTTGTTGAACAATATGCTCCTGAATCACTGGACCACTGGGGACTCTGGGTGGTTATATGGCGTGCTATTATTAGGATAAGACAAGTTTATACTCTCCCCCCAAGGGCTTCGATTCTGGGGAACTGAAATTTGGACGACACTAGTGATAAATTTGGATTCTTTCTGTACAGATCTATTGGGTGAGGTGGGTTGAGGGAGGTTTTTGTGTTTGTTAGAAGGTTAGGTTGGTAAATGTGGCCTCTGGTTCTTTCAGTTCTGCTTAACTCCACTAAAACAACGCTTCCTTTTTCTTGAAAAGACAAAACAAATTCAAAAAGTACCAAGTGAGGTGAATTTGACTAAGTGACATTTGGATGGTGAAGCTCAGTGACTCAGTCAGCAGAGGAGCATAGTCTGGGACCTGTACGAGGGACCCAAAGGAAAAAGGAAGTGGACCTTAGCAAGCACAGGGAGTTTCCCTGGGTGAACCCATTCTAACAGAATCCCAGCATCTTTCCATCACAAGGGGCTTTACAGGCCAACTTGTTCAATCTAGAATTGAGCTAGAACCACTTCTAGAACGTGCCCCTCAGAAGGTATTCTAGCATGTTTGAAAATCTCAGATGAGCTCTCTGTAATGAGAGAGAAACCCCATCATGTGTCAGGGCAGCCCTTCCCATTCATGGGAAGTTCTAATTGTTACGTAAAACCTGAACTGGTACCCACTGAACAATGTACTCATGACAAACTTCTGACTCTTGGAGGACGGTTATCATGGGCTAAGCTTTTCTCTTCCAATTCATCTCTAGCCAGGTTTTTTACCCCCAATGAAGTTCATATAGTTATATATAATATAATATATCACCCCCCATTTCAGACATAATCCTTCTTAATGTACAGCGAGCTCCAGATTGAACCCAGTGATTCAGCCATAGTTTAACCAGAGCAGGGAAGACTTTAAGCCTCTCCCCTAAAATATAACTGAAGGACAGGTCACCTCCTTAATTCAATGTGTCACACTGTTGAGTTGTGTAAATTAAGTTTACATTTCCTTTTATTTGGTCCTCTTCTTGCCCCCAGTATAGAAAGAAAACAAAAACCAATCTGTTTTGTTGTCCCCAATACTCATTCCTAGCTTCAACTAATTGTGGATTTTAGCTCTGTGTCTTATCTAGGCAGGACATTCCAATAGACAATGTGGAAGTTGTGAGGGCCCTTAGAACCCGGGAGGTCAGAGCTGGGAGGGCCCTTAGAACCCAGGAGGTCAGAGCTGGGAGGGCCCTTAGAACATGGGATGTCAGAGCTGGGAGGGCCCTTAGAACCCAGGGGGTCAGAGGCGGGAGGGCCCTTAGAACCCAGGGGGTCAGAGCCAAGAGGGCCCTTAGAACCCGGGAGGGCCCTTACCTTAGAACCCGGGAGGTCAGAGCCGGGAGGGCCCTGAGAACCTGGGAGGTCAGAGGTGGGAGGGCCCTTAGAACCCAGAATGTCAGAGCCAGGAGGGCTCTTAGAACCTGGGATGTCAGAGCTGGGAGGCCCCTTAGAACCCGGGAGGTCAGAGCCGGGAGGGCCTTAGAACCCAGGAGGTCAGAGCCGGGAGGGCCCTTAGAACCCAGGAGGTCAGAGCCGGGAGGGCCCTTAGAACCCAGGATGTCAGAGCCGGGAGGGCCCTTAGAACCCGGGAGGTCAGAGCCGGGAGGGCCCTTAGAACCCGGGACGTCAGAGCCGGGAGGGCCCTTAGAACCCGGGAGGTCAGAGCCGGGAGGGCCCTTAGAACCCGGGAGGTCAGAGCCAGGAGGGCCCTTAGAACCCGGGAGGTCAGAGCCGGGAGGGCCCTTAGAACCCGGGATGTCAGAGCCGGGAGGGCCCTTAGAACCCGGGATGTCAGAGCCGGGAGGCCCCTTAGAACCCAGGAGGTCAGAGCCGGGAGGGCCCTTAGAACCCAGAATGTCAGAGCCGGGAGGGCCCTTAGAACCCGGGAGGTCAGAGCTGAGAGGGCCCTTGGAACCCAGGAGGTCAGAGCTGGGAGGGCCCTTAGAACCCGGGAGGTCAGAGCTGGGAGGGCCCTTAGAACCCGGGAGGTCAGAGCTGGGAGGGCCCTTAGAACCCAGGGAGTCAGGGCCGGGAGGGCCCTTAGAACCCAGAATGTCAGAGCCGGGAGGGCTCTTAGAACCCGGGATGTCAGAGCTGGGAGGGCCCTTAGAACCCAGAATGTCAGAGCTGGGAGGGCCCTTAGAACCCAGGAGGTCAGAGCTGGGAGGGCCCCTAGACTATAGGAATGCAACATCTTATGTTCTAAGAACCTTCCCAGTCCAGATATTCCAGGGTCTAAAGCTCAGATGTTCTATGATTCTATTAAGTCTCCTGCATCTGATGCATCTCATCTTGATGGTCCCATGCTTTTGTTTCTGTGTCCAGGCTCACCCAACAGTTGAGAAGTCCCAGAGCTTTTTGGGCCACAATGAAACAGAGCAGCAGAACCTGCTGGGCTCAGAGGCCACCTCCAGCAGCAACTCCCTGGACAGTATGCTGAGCTCTGGGGAAGCCAAGGAATTCCAGGAGGCAAAGGGGGTGGAAAACCATCCCCCCCAGGCTCCAAGTTCAGAGAAATCCAAGTGTGGCCAAGAAACCAGAGCTGGCTCCATGGGTTCAGGTGAGAGGCTACTTTGTCAGTAGAGTCCCAGGCTCTGTTTTTTGTGGATTAAAAAGGATTTGGATTAAATAGGATTAAAAAGAAAAAAATATAGTCAGCTCTCATTTATTCACATGGTGGATTTTAACTCATTCATTACTGTGAGACCTAGAAATTATTTCCCTTATCCTCATCTGGCCTCAGTTTCCTCATTTGTTAAATAATGTATCCTTTCTGGGACTCGGTTTCCCCAGAGGATATGTACAGTCTAAGCTCTAAATCCATGATCTTTGATGTGGTGAAGTTTATCCTTGAAAAACATACGCAGTCTTGGTTACCCTTGCCATGTACCCAGGGACCTTTTGGTCCCTTTAAACCCACTAATGCCATTTGTTAATACCCGAGTAGAACATTACTTAGGGCCAAATTATAATTTGTGGGGGGTTGAGAGTGGGAGAATATTTGCAAGTGAAAATAACTATAAACACATTCTCTTTCTGAAGAGAGAGTTTTTTTGATGTAAACTGTCCCCCTGATCTTTGGGAGGGAGGGGTTGAAAAGGCCAAGAATTGAAACCCCTCCCCATCTTTAGGAGGGACCCCACCCTCCTGTTTATAGGAGAAACTCCCTGATAAGTAATCTCCTCCTATGATTTAATTGGAGATCTTGGCCAGGGGCACAATCACCACCCTCTATTAAAAGGCCCTTAGCTCCAGGTAGCAAAAAACCCAATAAAAATCAAATGCTGTTTGCCCAGACCTTAGCAAATAATCCTAACAGGATTTTGCCTGCTAAGAAACTATTTTCTTAGCATAATAAACCCACTTTTTTTTTTTTTTTGCCACAAACCTTGCCTCTTTCATCTGGGTTTGCAAATTCTTTCACAAAGCCTGCGAACCTGCCAGGAGACTCCCATTGCTGTCAGGGAAGCCCTCATCCCTCATTTCTCACACCTCAATATTTTAAAATACATTCATGCACCTGTTTCTTTAGAAACAATATCCTCTATACAAATAATTTTTATCTTTTAGCAACTTTATTTATTTTTATTTAGCAAAGACCTCCCTGGGTTGTTGTTATAGATTAAATATGTTAAGAACCATGCCTAGGTGAAGGGGCAGGACAATTCTCCTAAAGCCTCCACAGTTATGAATCAATCAGAACATCTGAAGGAGTTGCAAAACAGCCTTTGCTGATACAGGTGTTGCAGACTGGGAATGAAATAAATTGAAGGCAGAGGGAAGAGGAGAGAGGTCAGACAATGCAACTGCCTCTCAGTGGAGAGGTCAGGGAACAGCAACTGCTCTCAGTCTCCTTGTATCATCCTCCTCCTCTCACATGAAGGGATCCCTTCTACAGGTCTGAGTTTGACCTCCACTGGCAGGTGACTTCCGCAGCACCACATATGTAATGTCTGGACTAGCTCTTTGGAGGATCTCTGGGCCAGCCTTGGTCTTAGGTAGAGGAGTGATGAAGGAGGATCTGTTTCTCTCTCCATCTTCTGTGTCTCCTCTGTGTCTGTGTCTAAGTCTGAGTCTGAGATGGAGCTCTCCCCTCTCCAGTTCTCTCAGCTCTTAAATATCTCAGTCTGATTACATTATTACATCACACTAAGTATAAGCCAACTAGAGTGATTATATCATATCAAACTGGTCATATCATTATATCATGCTAGAGTGATTACATCAAATCACACTAAATATATGTGAACTAGAGAACTATTACCTCATCAGTCTCACTGAGTAAACACCCTGCTGTAAGTATCCTTCCTTCAAGTATATCTTACTCAGAGTTCCAGCCCTCTACATAAATAAGATTAGATAGATGGATGGACAAGGAGACAGACAGATAATCGTTCATTTTCAGTCATGTCTACCTCTTTTTTTTTTTTTTTTTTTTTTTTTTTTACCACATTTGGGCTTTCTTGACAAAGATACTAGAATGGTTTGTCATTTCCCTCTCCAGCTCATTTTCTAGATCAATAAATCTGGTGGGATTTTTGTTTGTATTTTTGCTGAGGCAATTAGGGTTAAGTGACTTGCCCAGGATCATACAGAAGGCATCTGTTTTTGCCCTTTTTTGTACCCCTGAGGTTTGACATACAGTAAGTGCTTAAGTACTTTTCAAGTACTTTCGGATCAAAAGATCATAAATTTAGAGCCTAAAGGGATCTTAGAAATCATCGTCTGATCCACTATTTTACAGATGAAGAAACTGAGATCTAGATAGGTTGTGTCTTAGCCAGAGGGTCATGTAGCTAGTTGATATATGCTTATAGAGCAGGAATTCTTTTTTTTTTTTTTTTTGTTTTTTTCCCTGAGGCTGGGGTTAAGTGACTTGCCCAGGGTCACACAGCCAGGAAGTGTTAAGTGTCTGAGACCAGATTTGAACTCTGGTCCTCCTGAATTCAAGGCTGGTGCTCTATCCACTACATCACCTAGCTGCCCCTAGAGCAGGAATTCTTAAGTTTATTTTGTGTCATGATCACAGGAACATCTGGTGAAAATTAACTCTTAAAAAAAATATTATCAAAAAATATGCATTTAAATTTAATCTGCTGTAATGAACATTTCCCCATTATTTTCTTAAGTCTAGGCAATTAAGAAAACAGCAAATCAAGCTGTGATTTGCAGCATTTGCTGATTTATGAGGTGTATGTAAATGCTCACACTGAAAACTGAACAATTGGGCTTAAGAGTTGGTTTGAACTGGCCTCTTTCTCATGGAGCCTTCCAGCAGACTGGAGAAATCTATGAACACTTTCTCAGAATAATGTTTTAAAATAATTGAAAGAAGTGATAAATTTCAATTAAATGTTAGTGAAAATAAAGATGTAACTTTTTTAACCTATAAAGTTCACAGATAGCCCGGACCACAAGAGGTACCCTAATTTAAGCACTACTGCGCCCTAAATTGAGAATCTTCTAGCCCATCTTCCAAACCCCCCCCAGTTCTTCCTACTCCTGGTCTCTGTGAAATGATTCCTCCTTCTTTCTTTGTGTCTTGACAGAACACTCCCATGGTGGAACGACCCAGGTCAAGGTGACCTGCATCGTCAACGTGTGTAACTCAGATCATAGTTCCCGGGGCTCATCAGGGAGCAGCTATCCTGACTTTGAAGCTAGGTCTTCTGGTTCCCCATGGAATGAAGATGTCCCCTTCTCCCAAGAGGAGAGCCCCAGGAAAGGCAAGCCAGGCTCCCAGGGTGCCCCGGAGAACCTCCTGCCAGATTTAGAGGAGAAGCCACTTCCCATTGGGATACAAGATATGGGCATGAAATTCAGTTAACAAGCTGGACCCTCTGCTCCCCCTTACTGGAAGGATCTAAGCAGAAGCTGGGTGACTTTGTTGGAGTAGTCTCCAAGGGGTTGCTGTACTTTTTCTGAGGTTCACTTTTTTTGGTGGGATTGTGTTGCTCATCTTGGGCCAGCCTCCATCCCTCCATGGGCCTTGCTCCTCATAGGCCTGCCCTCTGAGAATGGGGTCAGAGAGAAGTGTTTGACCGCCTTTGACTTGGTTTTGCCCCTTTCTCAGTTTCCTTATCCTGCTTTGTCTTTTCCAAGATGCATCATGGTTCTTGAGCTGGGAGCCAAGTACAGGTGGGTCTCTCTCTCTCTCAGCTCCACCGCTAAAGAACTTTGCAATCTCGGCTCAGCCATATTCCCTATTTGTGCCTTGGTTTCCTCATCTGTCAGAAGAAGGAGAACTAGAAGTCTACTTCTAGATGCTAAATTCTTAGTAAACGAAGGATACTCTTAGATCCTGGTCTTCCCCACGAAGACTTCAGAATTCCTACCCTCATATTCCTCAGCGAGCCTGAAAGGGAGAGACAACTGGACAATCACGAGTCAGAGATGGGATTAAAACCTCTTGGTTTATTAAAAAGCAGCGTAATGCAGCAGAAAGACCACGAATTTGGAGTTAGAAGAACTAGATTCAAATCAGGTTTTTTGCTATTTATTAGCTGTACAACCTCGGACAAAACTCTAGACCTCTTGGTCCTCAATTTCCTCATTTGTCCAAGCAGAAGATTGATTAAATATCCTCAAAATTTCTTCACAGGGTTAAAACTATAATTTTATAAACGGTAGGGCCATGAGGTGGTGGTGGTGTAGGCAGGCAG